>NC_133394.1:2130277-2433888 GCF_047511655.1 Castor canadensis
ATGAAGTTTGCTATTACCATGTTTTTTCCTAGAGTACATTTTTTACACATTCATGAATTACTTTGAAACTAGAGTTATAGAAGTATACAATTTTCACTGAAATCTTTTATTAGGGGTTTGGATTTCACAAGGACTTTACAAAATCACTGTGCAGAATCACCTAAAAATGTCTAAATGGTTATGTGACTGTAATGCACTGCACAGGGTCTTCTCCAACAACATTTATTCCTCAAAGCCTAAGTTTGAGAAATTCAAGAAGCATATATAGAGAGAAGCTATATTGTACAGAGGAAAACAGAGAGAAAATGACCTTCATTTACAATGCATGTTATTTTCCTGACAATATGCAACAACAGAAAACATAGAACTTGATGAAATTCAGCTAAATGCAAAATATATTTCCTAAAGTTTATATTCTATGATGTAGTTCCCTGTGAAATTAGTACACCCTAAACGTCAGTTAGCATCCTTGTCAATTCCTTTTCCAAGGTCCAGATCAATTCTTTCTGGTCTGCTTCTGATCATTTTCCTATTATTTATTGAATGCATGCTTCCTGAAGCATCCATGTGCCCTGGTTCTTCTAAACTTTGGCCTACATCTCCAAGTAGAAATATAGTTACCTTTCTGCACTTTTTCTTATTTACATCATGGCGCTAATATATGAAGTGACTCAGCATTGCTGCGTTGTTATTTTGTATTGAGCCAAATTAATCGCACTTCAGCAACTTTTAGAAACTATGCCTCAAGAGGTGTCAAACTATTAAATATTTTTCTATTCTAAGGATTGAGAATTGTTCACTGCAGAGAATAAAGTACCACTTTTGCATATATTACACAAACATTTTATGCTTCATGAAACCACAATAAATTTTCTTGCTGATTACTTCTGTAATCTAAGGATCTCCTGCTGTTTTATAGAGTCTTATTAATTTCATTCAAGTAGTAAAATTAGCACCTGTAGAGAACCCTTTATGATTTCTTAACTTTTATCATATTAGTAATAACCTGCTTCATTTATCATGGAACAGCTGTTTTGCTCTGTCTCCCTATCTATTTAGTTTGACGTTCTTTGCACTTAAAATTTCTTTCTGAAAAGGAGAACAGGATTGGATACAGAATGATATAGAAAGAAACCTTAGCATTCAACTCAATCGGATTTAAATAACCCAGGCTCTGAAGTCGGCTAAGCATTCCAGACATTAAAAGAAGACATTATACATCTTTGATGCATAGCAGAGGTGGATGCGACAGGGTACAACTGTGGTGAGGTGTACTATCACACAGCACAAGCTAATCAGCCCTTTTGCTGCCACACAGGCAAGAAGCTAAGGCTGTGAAAAGCGTTATTTCCTGTGTGTTTTAGAGGCATCTTCTATGCATTAGCAGAGTCAGCGTTCTAGGAGACACCTTTGTTCATTATTTAATGCTTCCCTAACCAAGGAGGAGCAGTAGCAAGAGGAGAAAGGGGACTCCACGCTTCCGCTGTCTCCAGGGACATTGAGGGAAGGGTCAGGCAATAGAATTTGGGTATAGAACTGTTTACAGGGAAAAGAAGAAAGCTCGGACTGAATTCTGTCTTCAGACCTGCTGGGGGATGTCTATTCATTTATTCTTTTCCTGAGCACCGCAGAGTTTGTTTAAGCAACTTTCCCTGGTTTGCTCAGCTTCTCTTGTTCAAAGTCAAGATTCAAACTCAAGTTAGAGTGAAGTTTAAACACAGGTTTTTTTTTTCTAATACAAAAACACGTTGTTTCTAGAGAAGAAAGAGATTGCCTCAGAGAAAACTAATAGGAAGTTACGTTTTAAGTAGAATTCCACACAAGGATTTGTCTTGTTTTCTGTTTTGCTTCCTCTGTCTATGGCTTTATTTTTATACCTATTTGAGGTTTCATTTGATTTCATTCAAACTGCCTCATTTTTTTATACTGGAGTGATAAAGTAGTAAGTCAGTAGAAAATGAAAAAAAAAGTTTTGTTAAAAGAAAAATTAGGATGAAACTTGTTAAAATAATAAGGAAGACTATAGTTAAGATTATTATGATAGGTGTCAGGTCAAGTGAAACAGAGGCAATCAGTGATCAGATGAAGGGTGAAGGGTGGTAGAACAGGGGACTGGTCAGGTTTCAGGGGTACAGAGTTCTCTCTAGACTGCTTAGCAGGATTCTGGCAACAACTGGGTTTATAGGCTCAGCAAGGATGTGAGCCCACAGGAAGAGCTCAGAGGAGTGTTACTTAAGTTTGATGAAGGAGAGTCTTTGTCAGTGAGTTGTGTTGGTTAAGGAAAGAGACATCCAAACGTTCCAGACTGTTCTGCTCACTAAGGTACAGTTTACTATCTGTTAAGACTGACACAGGGCAGCCAGTCAGGAGTTTCTCGATGGGGGGCCTCAATGATTCTTGAGTGTCTCCTACAGTTCAGCCCCAGGCACGAATTCTGATGTACTCCAACAGCTTCTTTAGGTGCCAAGGGGACAGCCAGCTTCAGGCAGTCCAGTATGGATCTGGGCAGTGACACCAGGTCAGGAAAGTGGGACAAAATTGGAAATGTTAATTTGAAGAACTGCAGTGAAAGACTGGATAAAGTTAGTGGAGTTCAGAAATGAATAGGAATTGACAAAACATTAGGAATTGTCCAAGATGGCAGGATGGGTCCAATTCATGGAAGACAATAAAAAACCCTCTGTAATCTAATACCCTACAACAGTGTGCTATGGTTTTCCATTGAAACAAAATGTCTCTCAACGGTCACCTTTTTTTCATAATCGTGTTTATAAAATAATTATAGGTTTGACCTGACTATTTATGTAAGTGCAGCAAGAATGGTCATTGACCACAATATCCTTTGAAAGTTCACTGTCATGGAACTTTTCATAAAGAAGTTTTGCTTGTATTTTTAGAATTTTGAGACTAGGAAGCCAAGCCAAAAGAATTTGGAGCAGACTTCACTACAATAACCGTATATATGTGTGTGTGTATACATATGTACATAATAAACACATGCAATATGAATACTATGCAAATCTAATATAATGTGAGCATGAATATAATATTATTTATACATAATTTAAAATTTTCCTGCCATCTCATCTCAAAGCCACACAACAGGGTGGTACTTTGTGCATCTGTGGGAGTAAGGCTGCTTCCAAGACCCCAGAACTGCAGAGCTGCCGATGTGCAGGGCCGTCCTGAAACAGCCACAGTCATGAGACTCCATCGCCTGGGAGCTGCCCATTGGAAGGACCTCAGCAAAGCCACAGGTGTGGGACTGCCTTAGGCCCTGGAGCGCACAAACCCTGTCCTAAGTGCATCCTGGAGCTGACACACAGAATGCTGGTGGAGATTTAGGTTTTAATGCTATTTTCACTGTTAGGTTTTGAACTTCTCTGAGACAAGTTACCTTTTCTTCTTGCCTGTTTCCCTCAGTATATCCAATGTACTGTGGAAGTAAATAGCTTGTTTTCCTTTCCCAGGCTCACGGATGAAGGACAGTTTGCCTGAAGATGAATCATGCCTTGCATCTCCCCCTATCTGCTTTACCTGAGACTGAGTTTTGTGGTTTTGAATTGGAAGAAATTAAGGCTTTTGGGATATTGAAATGGAGTGGATGCATTTTTCATATGAGAACAGGAATTTGGGGAGCTAGGAATGAAGTAATGTGGTTTCAATGTTAAAACCTTAATCCCAATGTAAGAGTATAAAATGTGGGGTGATTAAGGTTATGAGAGCTCTGCCCTCCTAAGGGATTAATGACACTATGTCACTGTCACAGGAGTGGCTTTTAATCAGAGGAGTGTGTTCATTATCACAAGAGTAGTATCGTTATAGCAGCAAGTTGGGCTATCTCTCCTTCTCTTCTCTCTCTCCTGTTGCCTATCTCTCTCTTATCTCTTTCTCATCCCTTCCTTGTTTTCTCTCTCTTGTTATCGCTCTTATTACCTTTTTCCCTCTTGTTATCTCTCATGTTATCTTTCTCTCTTGTTGTCTCTCTCAAGCTTGTTATTGCTCTCCTTGTTTTCCCTCTCACTTTTCTTATTTCTTTCTCTGATTATCTTTTGTTACCTCTCCTCCCCTTGTTATCTCTCTTCCTCTTCTTATCTCTGTCTCTCTTGTTATCTCTCTCCCTCACTTGTCTCTCTCTCTTTCTCATTGCCCGTTCATCTTCACCCATGGGAGGGTGCAGCATGAAGACCTTGACAGACACCAGTTCTTGGGCTTCCTAGCCTCCAGTCCCCTGAGCCAAATACACCTGTGTTCTTTTTAAATCACTCAGCCTCTTGTATTCTGTCATAACAGCATCCATCCATATATATGGATTCTTCTTATCAGAAGAACAATTTTTCTTGTTAGACAACATTTCAACAGATCAAATGCTTTAGCATTTTGTTTTTTCTACGAAGTGAAGGAACAAATTCCCTGAAATTTTCTAGGGGCTTTTTGGGAAATCTCAAAATGAGTTCAGAATCAAAATTTCATTCATGGTTTCATTTTGAGGAGGCAAAGTTGTCAAAATTGTCAAAAGGTTAAAATGCTTGACTAAATAAAATCTCAGGTTATTTGGAACAAAACTTAGCTCTTTAGCCAAAGTGAGATAAAAGAACTCAAAATATACTATGAAAGTTATAATTGTAAAAACATCATGGCTCTCACCAAGATTAAGATAACTAAATGAATGATTCTCTTAATAATTAAAGATGGGAAAAGATTGGCCAAAAACAAAGGAAGTCTTCTAGACACAATCTTTGTGCCAAAGAAGATTATTTTGAAAGTAAAGAAAACCTTCTACAACCTCCTAAGATCAAATCAACGATTGAAGAAAATATTTTTCTTTAACGGTGATCAAGTCAATCTCCCATTTTGCCTCAGTGTAATTTGGAAAGGTCATTACAGGTGCAGAAGGTGTAGCTCAAGGTAGAGCCTCTGAGCCTGGTTTCAACCATCAACACAAAAACCTCCATTAAATAATTCTAAGTCAGTCCATCCAATCTTGGACAACTTTGACAAATGTTAGGATGCCTTTCCCAAAGTTCATTTTCACAAACCTTCAACGTTTTAGTGCATTAAGTTTCTGTCCTATAATTTTCTCTTTCTCATTCTGCAACAACCAGTCATTTCACTTTGGGGAACAATTATTTTTTTAACAAAATTACATCCTATATAACATTCACATGAAATACTTCCCTGATATTTTTTATTATTTTAATAGTTTTATTTGCATTCAATAACTATAATTTTAACTATTAGCAACTTGTTTTACTGATGAAACTGGGAATTAGACTATTGTGAGTTGTCTATCACACATCAAAATTCTATAGCAGACTAGAAAATCTAATGAACATAACATTTCACAATTTTATAGGCATAGATTTTCTCAGTGTACTATTTGTCATTATGCAAAAAGACTGGGAGAGTCTGATAGGGAGAGATGAGGGGGGTAATGTAAACAATGTACAATATAAGATTAATTACAATTGTTACTATGAATTCCCCCATGTATAATGAATGTATCCTAATAACATTTATTTAAAAAAAGACTATACTTACCAACACACTCAAATATGCTTAGCTTCTATGACTTAGGCATGAATTAATATCTATTACTCAATTTAATTCTGCATTACTGGAAGATTGTAAATTACTAAAAATGTTTTAGATACTATTTTTAGGTAGACAAAGATTTAAGAAAACTACCCATCATGTCAATTTATTGCCCAGTTACCTGTCTTTAAAGCACATACATGCTACGCAAGTATCATAAAAGCAGAAGAAAACCCAAAAAAGTCAAAGATGTGGGTTTTGTTTTACTCCTGAGTTGCTCTGAATTAAGTTATTTTTAAATGAATCTTTACTTGTACATTTGCTCTTAAATCAAATTTCAAGTTTTTATAATCTTAAAAATTTCATAGCCATAATATTACTTTGGATAGTAAACCCAAGTAGGATAAAACTGATGCTATGTCACATTTAATGTGAATTACTCAAAAAGCTTACCTACTTTCATTAACTGATAATGCTGAACTTCTTTTATTTGCCAAATATTTACCCAATTCATGTGAGTTTAAAAGTATCTTGGGTTTATTTCTATATTTCTGAGGGCTTTTAGAAAAATTTAATTTATGTAAGTGTTTATTTATTTCTAGAGCAATTTGAACTGGACTCCTATACAGGGTTTAAAGAATTAAAAATTCACATGTGACTAACACACAGAAGTACTTGAATATACAAATAGATGCAAACAGAGAATGTACAGCTTTCACTCTAAAATCTTAGCCATGAGCTAGGTAAACAGAGAATTACAAAACTCACTGGCTTATAAAATAGCTAGTGTCTTTGTTCCATCTTAAATTTTATATGAACCATGTTTCTGATAATTAAGTTTAGACTACCGACTAATATTTTTACCAGTATTTGTGAAGGAAGCATTTAACATTTTCCTTTGACTTGTAGTCCCTAAGTCCCTTGAGAAAAGCAGGAGACCTAAAGTTCAAGTGACTGTCTGGAGTTGAGAGGCTAGTGAGAGGGGTCTGGGATGTCTGAAGAGGTAGAGGATTGAAGGGCAACTGACCAAAGGAGTCAAGGGAAATAAAAGGAACAGCAGTGGAAAAGGAGGACAGAGGAGCAGGGCAACAAGGGGAAGAGGTTTCTAAAAAACCACTTTTGGAGAGCAAATTAAGTGCTAAACTGCTATAGCCTGAATGTTTGTACTCCCTTCTCCTCATTCATTTGTTGAAGTCCTAATCTCCAAGGTGACCTTATTAAGGGGAATTTAGAGGAATGATTAGATTATGTATGTAGCACCCTCCCAAATTAGATTAGTACTCATAAAAGATTCAGGAGGCAGCTTGTGTGTCCTTTCCACCACGTGTGAGTACAGTTAGAAGTACAGGTCTATGGAACAGTGTTTCATCAGACACCAAATCTACCTGCAACTTGACCTGGGACTGCCCAGTCTCCATAACTGGTGGAAATAAGTTATTGTTGTTGACAAGCTCCCTAATCTATGAAATTTTATTATATCAGAGTGAGGACCAAGACACAAATCATTCTAAATTATATCACGCTAATAAGTGAGAGAGCAGACATAATTAATAGAGCATCTACACAGCAGGGACTGGAAAATCTTGAAAGTCAAAAATCTGTCCTTGCTGTGTTTTAATGAACTTTCTTCCAGAGTACTGGCTTGGAGTCAACTCACCAATGGGTCTATGATCAATGAGTCAGTGGTGAAGATAAATCTTCAAAGGTGATCACTCGGCACCCTGGCGAGAGGTCTGAAGGGGGGAAGGTACAAGGACAAATCCAGACCCATACATGTAAGACACTGGAGTAGCTCTGACACCTGTTAAAGGAGTGAGAGAAACATCCCTCAGGACTCCTCTATCTCGTGTTAAGACTGTTACAATCAGGGAGCAAGGTCAAGTGCCACACCAAGTATAGCAAGGACAAGTGGCAACTTACAGTGAAGAAAGGTCCATGGATAGAAGTTGTAAGAAGAAACTTTGAAGATTAGCAGATTCTTCTGTCTCAGATTCTTGCTGAAGATAAACCAGGGAGATTTGAGAGCATGGTCAGGTGATGAGGAATATGACTGTATACAGATTATCAGGTAACAAGGGTGGGGAGTCTCTTCAACTGACTTAGAATTCTTGGTCCAAATGAGCCAAGTTTGGTCAAAGACAGAGTCTTTGTCCACTTTCTAGCTGGGAAGATGTTGTAAGCATGGCTTGTTGGTATAGCTTGGATTGTATCTTATTTCTTATTACCTTTTTGAACTCGGGCAAGGTGTACTACCCTTCACAAACCCTTCACCTCTAAGACTGGGATAATGAAAGCTCTTATTTAAACACTGTTGTGAGGATAAGTGAGCTTAAACTCCAGGGTTTTAGTACAGAGTGTCAGTAGATAGTATACAACATATGAATTCTCATTAAACAGCAGCTATTGCTTATCCTATTCCAGATTAAATAAGAGTCCTTCCTTTTAGCTATGTTAATTTTATGATACCACCATGGACATCTGGATCAATCTCCTTGAGTGATAATTTTAGGAAGTTGGCCATCGTATTTCTTCTTCCATTTGAGTCTTTTCCTTTAACATTCATAATACATATTTTATTTACTGTTTTTCCTTTAATTTACCTGGCCTTGCAGTTTAATGATATTTTGGGACCTTTTTTCTTACACATCATGTGTACCCTGCTTGATAGTCTTCCTTCTTGCAGTCTTTTCTTCGCTAGTGTTAAAAACTTGTCTTCAACTGTTCATTTACTTATAAGATATCTACTTATAATAAATTACACTAGAATTAGTTTTTAAATTCTGTTTACCCAGAGCCTAAAAGAGCCTTTGAAAAAAGATTGAAAAGAGTGAGAAGGTGTAAAATTCCAACTGACAGAGAGATTGTGTTAGGGTGAAAATAAAATGATAAAAGTGATTAAATGCCACTACAGTGACAGAATGACAGAGTGACAGGATAAGTGGTGACTTGACCTGGTCAGGAATGTCCTCAACCAGGTCAATCATCAACCAGGAGAAGGAGGTGCACAGTTCTCCTCAGCCAGGAATGGGTGGTGCTAGGGTTTAGAAATACAGGTGAATGTGTAAAAGGACTATGCATACTGGAAAGGCAGAGCAACTTACAATTTTTAGTTTTACATGTTTCTTTTCTAATTACTTGCTTAAAAGCAATAATATACTTCCATATTTTAATTTTTTGGATTAATTAACTATATTTACAATGGAATGTTTTTGCGGGATAGATTGTGTTATAACTACTATACACATATAATAAAATGTCCCTAACTTTAATGGCGTTAAAGACGCAGCTACGTGGGAAGCAGAGGTAGGAGGATTGCAGTCCAACTTTAGCCTGGGCAAAAATTAGTGAGACCCTATCTGGGATATAAGTAAATCAAACCTGGCTGGCTGAGGGTGTGGCTAAAGTGGTAGAGGTCAAACCCCAATGCCACCAAAACAAAAATAAACAAACAAAAAGAAAACCAAAAACCCCAATTCAATTAGGGAAACATAAAAGAAAAATTGCTTTGGACTTTTGTTAAAAATGGCATGGAAGAAAAAGTTAAGAATATGGTAATGCAGATCAAAGTATCTCAGTAAGGAGGAGAGACTAAATCAAGTCTCTGTGAGCGTTGAAATAGGCTAAGTGAAATGTAGCAGAGGACGTTAGCAGGGAGAATGGCCCAAGCACTTTGGTCATTGTGGTTGCCAACTGAAGCTGGACTCCAGCTTCCCACGCAGACTCAGAGACAGACAGCATTTCTTTCAAGACTACACTTGTTCTCTGAGAAAGACATTTCTGGGTCATAAAACTAGGAGGCTGGAGGATATTCATGCCTCAAAGCATTGGGGGAAGAAATCACATTTGTGACCTTTTTAAAGTAACTGAGGCCAATAGGAGAAGGGGACCAGGAACTAGAGAAAAGGTGAGATCAAAAAGAATTAACCTAGAAGGTAACACCCACGCACAGGAAATCAATGTGAGTCAATGCCCTGTATAGCTATCCTTATCTCAACCAGCAAAACCCCTTGTTCCTTCCTATTATGGCTTATACTCTCTCTACAACAAAGTTAGAGATAAGGGCAAAATATTTTCTGCTGGGTAGCGAGGGGGTGGGGAGAGAAGGGGGTGGGTGGTAAGAGAGGGGGTGGGGGAATGGGGGAAAATGACCCAAACATTGTATACACATATGAATAAAATAAAAATTAAAAAAAATAAATAAAGTCAAGGCTGTATGAAAAGGCCTCAGGAAAAACCCTAAGGTTTCTTAGTTGAGGGGAGGAGTCAGGTCTTTTTGGCCACCTCAGGGTCAGCACTGATCTTTTCTCAAGGAACAGGCAGGCTGCAGCTGGAAGGACAGGAGGACTGGAGGTCAAAAACTGTGACTCACACTGATCAGCTGGGAGTTTCACTCACACTCCAGAGTTGAGGCTGAGTGTCCTCTGGAAGCTTGGGGAGGTGCATCTGGACTGTCTCCTCCCCAGGTGAGCTGATTTGGGCTGCTTTACAACACAGTGCTGTATTTTTGAAAATGGAGTTTTGGACCCCAGGCCCTAACTCCTGAGCTTCCACATGTTGACCATTATCTTAGTTCTTACTCTTTGGGGGTTCATGAGAAATTGTTGTCCAGAGTCCTTGTCACCTGGCAGCCTGACCATCCTGAGGACACTATACTATTAGGGGTAGTTTCCCTCCCTTGTCATAAAGATGTTATCAGTTTTGGCTCTCCTGGAACCCAAGAGGATTGCAAAGTGCTGCAGAGAGAACAGCTTAGAGCAAAGATAGCCTGAGGCAAGGGTGCCAAGCTTTTCTCTGGCTTTGTTAATCTGTGGGCCTGAGTAAGGGGTCAGTGCTTTTCAGCAAGAGCGGTTAAGCACCTCTCACAATTCCATTGGGAGCATCCTAAGAACCACAGAGGATGTGCATAGCACCAATGTGATCTAATCACAGAAGACACCACAGTGTCATTGTCACCTATGGTATTCCGTGAAGCCATCTCAGTTCTGCACAAGTTGAAGGGGAAGCACAGACCCTAAAATTCATCAAAAGGAAACTCAGTTACCATGAGGAGTTCACGCGAGCAGGAGGTGTTGGGGCTATCTACAGAAAGAGCCATCTGTCACAGCCACCTTGCTTATCACCTGTTAGGAACACTGGATTGCAATCTCTAGAAAGGTAGAAGCCTTGTATGCTTGTCGGATATTTATCTGAGTCATGGAACACAGTGTTTGTAGACTACATCAGGAGAACTAACTGTCCTGAATTTATGTTATCTTCAGTATAAATTTTTGTGATGTAACCCATTGATAATTTAGTTAGGTTTATAGAGACCACAGTTTACTATTGCAAAGCCAACAGTTAAACCTAAATAACTGTTCCATGCCTGGACTCTATTTTGTACAGACTCTCACCTAACTCAAAATACGAAGTGAAATAGGGTGACCTCAAACTTGTGACCCCCTTACCTCAATCTCCTGAGTGCTAGGATGACAGATATGCACCATCATGGCTGGTTTGTTTAAAACTGAATTAATTTTCTATATTATTTCTATTTCAATGATTTTGGGTCATTTTGGGGTTTCACAAATTACGTAATTTATTTTTACTTTGGGGGGAAATGGTGCTTGTCTCTGCTTACATATGGTAGACTGTGTTTTAGTGGGAATATGTAAACATAATTTAATAAATTTATGGGCCTGAATCTTTGGGTAAGCAACTTTGCTCCATTAGTTCATAGAATAGCGTGAGTGGAGGTGAATTTGAGCCTCAGTAAATGCGTGGCTATGGAACCCTTTGCTGCTTTGCTGTCAAAGTAGACATTCGGGCTGCCTTCTTTGCACATCGGCTAACATCCCGGCAGTGAACACAATCTGAGATGTCAATTAGAGGTTGATTTTCCCAAAGAGAGCCATGATCTGTTTGGGTGAGGTTGTGTCTAAGTAGAGAAAACACACAGGTCTCTTCGTGTGGAGTTTTAATAATTAATATCGGTAGAGAAAGCACTACTAACAGGTTCAGTTAAAGTATGCTAATGAATTTAAACATTACAAATATTTATTTTTAAGTTAAATATACAAAATGGAGCATTAAAATAAAATGAAAACGCTAACCACTTTCCTTTAGACTTATCAATATTGGCATAAAGAAGTTTATCCTTTGAAAAAAATTGAAGCAGAAATCAAAATTACCAAAATGACCTTCAAATAGTAAAATCTTGTAAAGTTTCTTAACATCGCTACACTGACAGAATTTCTTCTCACTGTATAATTAAATATGACACTACTTATTTTGTCTCAAGAAATAATAAACTTGCATTTTGAAATAAATTTTCTTTATTATCTTAATTCGTATTTAAATCACATATAAGAATATTAATTGCCTCCCACATCTAAGAGGTTATTGACAGCATATATCTATGGGAGACATAAGAAGGTATTATCAAATGAACAAATTGTTAGTAAGTATCAATTTGTAGTCATGCTTGCAGTGATATAAAAGATGAAAATTTCATTAGTTTAGAACAGTTGCTTTTCGGATTCTATGTGGTACCTGAATTCTGCTAGCACTAATTCTGTTTACCATAACAGTGAGAAAAACACCTTCAGCCCAGTATGAGTGTTCTGATGCTTTGTATAAGGTCACCCAGTATCTATGATTGTCAAGGGGACCCTAACTTGCCTAGATCGCTATTTGAGATCATTTATTTACTTGTTTGCTGAAAGGAAATTATAGATTCATACTTATTGAGTTGAGGAATAAAAGAGCCACTTTTATAAATTTCCTATAAAAATTGTACACAAGGGTCTGGTTTGATATTTCAGCCAGTGTCAGAAATCAGCTTTGGGTTTTGACTTTAAATGTCCTGTGGCAAAGAGGCACCCATGTCTTCTATGACAAATACCCAGCCTTTCCACGACCCTTCAGGGAAATACAATCAAGAAAGAGAAAACTAATGGAAACATACTACTGCTTTATTTTTTTTGAGGAGACATTTTTTTGAAGAATCATTCAAGATATGATCTTATAAAGCTATGTCATACATAAGCCTTAGGCCAAAGGGCTAAGCAGAGCCTTTGCCACAAAGTCACCACCCATATTCAAAATCGGTAGTAAGGTGGGCTTCCATTTTGTTTTTCCTGCTAAGGTTTGCTTCTTCTCTGTATTGGTATTTAAAATTAATTGTACTACACATGGTGGCATGTCACATCCCCGCCATCCCAAGTGTCAGGAGGGTCACGGTTCCAGGCCAGTCCAGATATAAAAGTTGGCAAGACCATCTCTCAACAGAAAAAAAGTAAGCTGGGTGTGGTGGTGTTGCCATCCCAGCAACAGAAGGAAGCATAAAATAGGTCCAGGCCGGCTTGGGCAAAAAGTGAGAACAAAAACCAGAGCAAAAAGGGCTGGCAGCATGGCTCAAGTGGTAGAGCGCCTGCTTAGCAAGTGCGAGGCCCTGAGTTCAAACTCTAGTGCTGCCATAAAAAAGCAAACGGACAACAGTACCATCAAAAAAAAAAAAAAAAAGGTCCCAGTTTTCCACTCTCACTTTTAGCCACACTTTTTCACCAAGTCCTCAGTTCCTCCATGCATGAGTCTGGCTAGCCTGGGAACACTACGGCTAAGACAAAACATTTCTGACCTTTGACCTCAGAGCATTCATGCATCCCAGTGTCCCCTAAAGCTGAGCCTCTGACACAGGAGCCATCACAATCTTCCCTGTGAGAGGGCGAGGACAGTCAAGGTCATCTTACCTGACCCATGCAAAATCTTGATAACTGGGAAGAAAAGAATGAGGAAAGTTCTGGATAAATCAGCATCTTGTTAGTTGTCATACTGGTAACAATAACTTATTCTTCAATGTCACTCTATAAGATTTGCCTGTGCAAAGTGTCTTTGAGATTTGATATGTAAATAGAATGTACCATGTTTTGTTTGAATTTTTGAGCTAAGGGATATGTGGACAGAAGTCAGGAATTGGGAGACGGGAATGTCAGCTTTCCAAGTGTCTGGTGAAAAAGCCTATTACAAACTCAGCGTTGTGACAGATGAAAAATTTATCATAATCAGTGATCTTAGAGAGACACTTCTGACCACAATAAGCCTTTTATGTCCACTAAGGAAATGCACAAATCATTAAAACCAGCCGTGGAGAGCTCTGATGGAAAGTGGCACCGTTTGCTTCATAGGAGTCTGGACCTGCAGTAAATCACTCAGTGTGAACAAGCCTGAGAAAGGTGAGCTGTTTGTCCAGAAATATTTCCAATAATACAAAGAGCGAAATAGTTTGTGTTCTTGAATTCAGCATTGCTGAGAATATTTTTCAAGGAAATAAATTAGGGTGAGGACAGTTGATCTCTAACTTGTACTGCAGATGTGGGAGTCTGAGTGTGAGTGAATAGAGTTAACTCATGGCTGCTGTGAAATAGACAGTTAATGGGGTGAAAACTAACTCTCGGCCCAAGGAGAGGCTAGTGGTCCTTTCCCAACCGTCCTTCAAACCCCGGGTACTTAATACTCATTCATCCTTATACTGAATGTGGGTGAATTAGCTGTGGGTAGTTGAGTTAAATGAAGATTTTTGTAGGTTTTTCATTTGGCACTTCTCATCATAAACTTTTGTTCCCTGATTCCTTGTCTACTTCAAATATGATTAAGAAGATAAAGTTATTTTTCCTAAAGTCAAGGGGGAGTGTGTATTAATTTAAAGTTAACACTAAACTGGTTTTTTAAACTGTTTGCAAATGCACTCATCTCACAAATCCTTAGTATAAGCAGGCACTGATTATTGATTATATATTAAATTTGGTTAGCTATTGGAATGAAGATCAAGCTACAAAAAATGAAAACCAGAAAAAATACTCTTTTAAATGATAAAAAGACAATTTGTTAAAAAGTTGTACAAAGTGTTAGCACAAAGGTTTTGAATTTCAATTATAATTCATTCCTGGCGTGAATCATTTTCTAAAATTAATTTATTAATTACAAGAGTTAAGTGTAATTATTCTGCCTATTCAAGATTTTTATTATTACTCTTTCACACCGAGATAAATTCAGTGGGGGATAATTACCATAACAATAGTTCAGCACACACTTTCTGATCTGCTCAGTTACACCGTTGTCCTCCGCAGAGACCCCGGTTCCCAGCCAGTCATTCACAAGCTTACCTTCCTGCAGTGAGCCTTTCCAGAAGCAATTTAAAGGACGACCCTTTTTCTAAGATGAGTTGGCAGAGGAAAGGCCTTGTCCTAATTATTCTTTTGGTTTTAATGAGGGCCTTACATAAATTAAGGGGAAAAATAGAGAAGCCTAAGAAAAAAGCTTATTTTCCAAACATCCAGATGCAAAATAAAAATGAGCACTTGAAAAGACTCCCGTCATGTGTCATTCCAAGCAGGAAGCCTCAGGTCAAAGGCAGGCATGGTTATTACGCACCTTTTCCTACACATCACTGTGTCACTGTCCCCGAGACTTCACCTCCAAGTGACCCGGGTGCCCCACTCAGAGGAGCACTGGATGATAACTGATGGAGCCCAGCACAGGCACGCTGTATTTCTGATGAGGTTCCTCACTCGTAAGTATGGAGCTGAGTCTGTAGAAAGTTGAGCGTAAGACTTCAACATCATTCTTCCTTGCACCTACACCCAGTCCAGCTGTATTTCTAACAAGGAAGGTATGACATATTAGGAAATTAATATCACTGTATTAAATCGTTGAGAGAGATGACTGAAAATATCAGCATTAACATTTCCAAAGGTTTCCAGCAAGAAACCGTAAAAAAAAATACTGCCTCAAAGTGAAAAATCAGGAAATAGACATCAGCAATGAATTTATACACGTACCAAGGCAACCATTAAAACACAGAAACAACCGAAGGAAAAAGACAATGAATGTTAAAATTTAAAAGTATTCATTGGTCTGATGGTAAGACAAAAAGAAAGCTGTACAACGTTATGGACTGAATATTTGTGTCTCCCCCAAATTCCCAGTGTGAACTACAAATCAGGGAGGTATTGGCAACTGCAGTTAGCAGTTTCTCATCATGGTAGAAGAACTCTCTTCACTACATTCTACTCACTTGTCAATGTTCGTGGAGTGCTTTTGTGTGCTGCCTCTTGCCTTGACTTTTTTGCTTTAACCCAGCAAGACATCTTGGTAATTTGCCAGGGAAAGAAAGTAAAGGGGGATTAAACGGTACTCGTTTACACACTGAAGCGTGCGTTAACTTTATTTTCACGACGGTCGACCCAAGGGTCTGTCGAATTATGATGCACTGTTCATTTTACCCAAATGACAAAACTATTCCAAATGACAAAAAATAAGAGTCTCATTCGCACTGGGTTTTTACCAGGAGAAATTTGACAGAAGAGCGTGTTCTGGGCCATCAGTCATGCTGTGGACAATGACATTAATCACCTGGTGGCCGGGTTGTTTGTCTTCTCGTCACCTTTGAGGGTGAGAAGCTGAGATGCTCTGCCAGGACACCGTGCACCCAGAGGAAGCACGCGTGACGCTGGCAGGGCTGCCAAGGCGCTGCAAGCTTGCTCACGGTGGAAGTTTGCTCTTGGGCTCGCGTTCATCAGGAAGGGTGTCTCTCTGCACAGGTCGCCAGGACAGCCCGAGCACCCAACGTCCGGAAAGTAAAAACGCTTTGATATTTGCCACTCTAGCTTTCCCTCACATACGGTCAGCTAGATCACCGACGTGCCAAAGCATGGTCTTGTTAGGATTTTCCCAAGCTCCCAGAGGTGAGTGGGATCAAATGCAAGCAGACGTCATTGAAGTTTTCTTCTGGGAAAACACAGTATCTGGTCAGTCTTCCTCATTAGATAATTTAACCTTACTTTTATTAAAACAAAGTGATCTTTTCCAGTTGTTTTTTAGTCCATCGTTTTTAGACTTAAATAGCAAAGATTTTGATATATTTCCAAAATAATGCAGGGATTCTTTTCTTGGACAATGGATTAGCGCTATCATCTAGCTCTGCTAATTCGAGGTAATCTAACAGACTACATGTCTTCAAAGAGCTGCCTGCAGGTCAGAAGGCCTGCAGTTATTCACCAGTTATTCACTCAGTCATCATATTTAGAAATGAGGTGCTCTCCTGCATGATATGACGTGAAGTTGATAAAACGAAAGGTGGGATTTAATCAATGCCTGATGCAGGCAATAAGACTTAAGTAATTAAATAATTACTCAGCAAAATTAATTTATCAATTAAAATTTCTGAATGAATATACAAATAAACCTTCATAAGGAGGTATTTGATTAAAAAAAGTTTCATTCCAAAATTATGATGTTTCCATAGGGAATGGGGGAGAGGTAAGTAGATCGGTAGGAGTAAGCACGTCTGTAACTATACAGACACTGTGAAGGCCAGGCTGCTTTTACAGAAGAATTTGAAGAGTATCTGCTTCCATCTATATTCTGAGAGATTTTCTGCGGGATTGATACCGCTTCCGTCCTCAAATTCCAATGGAGGTAACCAATGGGTACCTGTGGGAGTGGAATTTTTCTTTGTGAGAAGAAACTCTATTGTTGTTTTCTGTTTTGAACTGCAATCCTCCTGATTTCTGCCCCCCTGAGTAGCTAGGATTATAGGCTTGAGCCACTGGTGCCCAACTGAAACTTTATAATTAAAAATATCATTCATCTAATCAGTGTAAAGCAATTCATATTTTCCACTCATTTTGGCAAAATTTCTCTACCAGGCAGCATATATTCCTCATCAAGATCATAGTATCAAAAAAGATTGTAATGTCTGTTGGTACCCAACTGCTCAATGGATATCAATATTAACTTTTTACATTTGTGTAATCACAGTTATATCCCCTCCTTCATTTCTAATTTTGATAATTTCTCTTGGCTCTCCTTCACCTTTATTAGTCTATAAGCATACTTGTTAATTTTGTCTTTTTAAAGAATTAACTTTTTATCTTACTGATTTTCCGATATTATTCATGGGATTTCTATCTATGTCATTCTCTCAGGCTCTTTTCTTCATTTTTCTGTCATCTTCTTGAATGAATCAAATCGTAAGAAATTTGGTAAGTTTCTGGACATTATTTAGTCAAATGTCTTACACTGTTTTTTGGGTACTCTTTTTGTTAAACTTGATGTTTGGAGAATGAGTGAGCACCTAATTTCCTGAAGGTCATTGCTGGGTATGTGTCAAGTTGCTCTAAGAGTAATGAAGGGATGAAGTCGAATAAATACTTCCTCTACTGAGGGAATTTCAGTGGGAATAGATCACCATGGTGAATTAAGAACACATTAATGGGAATGAAAGTTTTTGCTTGTGCAACTGTATACTTTTTGGTGTGGTTATTATGTGATTGATAATAGTTTTGCAGAGAAAGACTTTTTCTATGTCATTATATTTTTCTTAGTGAACTTTGCAGGAAGTGAAACATCCATGCTGGAACTTGGAAAATATTTGAAGATGGTGGGGAGTGGATCCAACAAAGCATCGCCCAACTCTTTAGGTCTGGTCCATAGAAGAACTTAGATCACATTTTCTCCTGACTCTGTCACTCATCTTAATCCATTATAAATTTGCTGTAAACCAATTTAGATGTGATCTTTAAAATTACATGACTATTTCTGAGAATGAATAATGTTTTGTGCATATTATCTTTGGATAGCCAAATCATAAGACCTGCTCTATGCAAATATAAATTATCTTCTGTTCCACATTTACAGTAAAGAAGATAATTCTAATTCAAAGAATAAACATAAACATTATAAGCCTCATGCTAAAACCTTGCAAGGAAGTTAATCTTGCAAACAAATCTGTTTCTCTTTCCTTGGTGGTTTTTGTCTGTGCCTTTGTCATTGTTTATCTTCATCTCTGCCTCTTTCTGTTTTCCTTATATACTCAAGCACACCTTTTGGCTTGAATAGATTTATGAAGAATTTGTTTCCAGTAAGCTTATTGCTTGGAGAAAAGTTGAGACTTTTAAAAGAAAATGTAAACTTTTTTAGCTCAGTTTGACAGTTCTATTCTATTTGAGATTTAGAAAACAATGAGTCATAAGTTTCTCAGAACGAGCAGAAACAGCCAAACAGCTTCAGGGTAGCAATTTGCTAGTAGGATTTTTCTCAGCGCAAGCAGCAGAGATTTTTCTGTATATGAAATTATAAGTTATGAAAACACTAGACGCACGGCCGTCGCTACTGCCTCCTAAAGATGACACACTTAGTCATCACACTGAGGGCTTAGTGCACACTAATCTATGTCATGTCATTCTTCGTCTGTTCGCTCATTGAATTATCGCAAAACAAATGAAAGAAATAATCCACACTAACGTGTTTTGTTTTATTTTTAAGTACTGGGAATTGAACTCAGTGGCTTGCACTTGCTAGGCCAGCACTGTAGCCTTGCAGCCATGTCCTCAGTTCTTTGGCTTTTGGTTTGTTTTTTGGGTAGGATCTCATGCTTTTTATGAGCCTGGCCTTGCACCAAGATCCTCATGTCTCCACCTCCTGAGTAGCTGGGATTACAGGCATGGGCCACCATACCCAGCTCGTTTTTGAGATAAGGTCTTGCTAGTGTTTTTACCCAGTGTGGCCTTGAACCTTAATACTTACTCCATCCCCAGTAGCCGGGATTACTGCTGGGTAGCACCATGCTTGGTCCCACGTAACAAAGCCCACATACCACACGACCAAAGCAAGCTGTCTCAGGTGTGAGTGACGTGCCAAACGTTGTACAATCAGTGACACTGTACAGCCGGGAACTGATTCTTGAGCCACGATGTTCACCCTGTGAAGAAACTCTGGTCAGCGTGACTCTTCGTGGAGGCCCTCCATCGTCAGGGTGTGCTGGCTGCTGGAATAAATCGTGACAGTGTTTCTAGGAAGCATTGGCGTTTTCAGATCACAGGTATGTAACACGTGTAAATGTCAAAGCAAACTCCGTGGAAATCTTCCTTAGTATCCACTGATACTAGTGCTCAAAGATTTAATCCATCTTTCTGATAATTGATCTAAACGAAGTGCACAATTGTCACAAAAGCATTTGAGCCAGTGATAGCTTACTTGTAAAATTTCAACTTTCTTCTTATATAGCTTAATTTTTATATAAGCTATATGACTGTCTTTTATAACTATACCTTAATTAGTCTATTTAAGATTTAATTTGATGATGATATTTGTATATTTTCTGAAGAAGCATTTTCTCATATGCTTTTGTGGTAAAAAAACTGATATTCTGTAGTGTAATAGTAAATAAACTTAAACACAATCCATTTGCTTATCAATGAAAAGATTGAAATCTGTAAGATGGATAATCTAATTGGATTTTACATCTTCTGTATTGAATTTTGATGTATAATATGAAGACTGTGAAGCATCTGCCTTATACGAAGGGATTTAAATAAAATACTTACCTTGTTAAAAAAAAGCATTTCAGCACACTATTATACAGTACATATTTTTAGAAGAAAGCTCTTTGAATAAACAAATAAATCTTAAATATCAAATATTTTTGCCTTTGATTGGTTCCTGAAAAAGCGTAACTAAATTTCTTTAGGAAATCAAAAAACTATATTAACAGGATGAAAAAATTCTGCACAGGAATTTCTCGCTTTCCTGAAGCTTGGAGTCAGATGATACCTGAAGACCACAAAGTAAATGTGAGTTTGTTCCCAGTTGGCCTGCAACAGCAGCTCTGAAACCTCTGTGCCTTTTCCTCCATCATGAGTTGGAAGCTGGTGAACTACATTCCCTAGAATTCCTGGTTGTCTGTGTTTCATTGTAAATCACAACCGTGAGAGGCCCAGGTGCGAGGGAAGGCTGGGCAGATGGGGACACACAGTGGGTGCACAGACCTCAGCACTGCAGGGACGGCCTATAACTCCCCTACAAACTGACTGAGCAAGTGCTAATCTAAGCCAGGACCACTGATCGCAAGCTCCCTGCAATGCTCGAGTTAGCCACAGCAAAAACTGAAAGCAAATTTCATCGGTTTCTGCTCTTTGCACTTTTCACGCTTTCAGTGTTGGGTAAATGCTTCATTTCCTGTGTTTAAGATTTTCCAGATTCAAATATTGAATTGGCTTCTGGGAATCGTGATTATGACAGTTGTCTTGGAAGCATTCTAGAAAACATATCTGTAAAAATGTAAGCCCGATACTTTTTCTCAATTTGGTTAACTTTGAAGACAGAGATAATAACACCTTAGTTCCTATTACTTAGTGAAAAGCAGATATGTTAACTATATACTTTGTATTTCTCTGGAATGGAGCATCTATCTAATATGTATAAACGATAATATTAAAATGACAATATTGAAATACATAATAGGATATTACATTTTACATGTATATAATAATTTTAATTGTGTATATGTAACTTTAAACACTTTCATAAAATATATAGAATTCAAAGCATAGTAAGTCATATTGTCATAACATGAATTTCTTGAGTGGGATCAAAATGCCTTTCCTTTTTATATAAATGTAATTTTCAGTTATACTAAGCAAGGTTACAGGTAATCCAGAGTCGCTGAAAGGGTGCGTGACAGCAGGAGTAATGAGCAATTCCTGCCATCAGGGAGGACCGTCTGCTTTTTGCTACACAAAGGGAGGCTTATGCAGAAAATGGCACAATCAAGACTTTCGACCTGGAGCTAAAAGCATGTCCAGGAAAAGACGGAGATTTTAGGTCTGCTAGAAAGTAACGTTTTTATCATCTCTAGCCCAGGGACTGACATATCCTGCTATGACACAAATTAGATTTTTCAGATTGCAGAATTATATTCAAGTTGAACTTGCAGCCCTGGCAAGTCTCTATGGATATTATTTCATGGGTAGAGAGAGAAAGTAGAGCTGGAAATTGAAAAGGGGGCACATGGAAGGATTCAGAGCAGATCATAGAACTTATGAAGTCTGTGGCATGTGCATTCTCAATAAGTAACCATTGATCTCCATCGAAGGAGAGTAAAATTCTTTTGCTTAAAAGCTTTTTGATGATCTTATTTTAGATTCTAATAAGATCTCACCATGCCAGAATTTATATATCCAGACCTAAAAGTAGAGTCACTATTGCTGTCTTCAAGGATAAGGAGTGCGGCACTTGAAAAGGAAGGAGATAGTTACACAAGTAGAACTGTGAAGATCTCAACCCAAAAGTATCAACAAGGGGGTGCTTACTAAGAAAGACAGGTTTAATATTCAGTCCACAAACCTGGGATTGACTTTAATAGTCTGCGCTGCTGGTTGGCTCAGTTTTTATTCAACCATGGCTTATCTTTTTTTAAAATTTTTTATTATTAATTTATTCACATGTGCGTACACTGTTTGGGTCATTTCTCTCCCCTACCTGTCTCCCCCCACTCTGTCCCCCTCCCCCCTCTCTTCCAGGCAGAGCCTGTTCTGCCCTTATCTCTAATTTTGTTGAAGAGAAGACATAAGCATAATAAGGAAGACAAAGCGTTTTTGCTAGTTGAGATAAGGACACCTATACAGAGAGATTCCTAGCATTGCTTTCATATACACATGTGTCACAACCCAAGTTGATTCATCTCTAACTGATCTGTACCCTGGTTACTAATTCCCTTCTCATGTTGACCTCTGTTGCTTTAAGGTTTCTGTATTAGCTCCTCTGGAGTGGGAACATCAAACGCTTTCATGTTTTGGGTTTCTTACCTATCCCCATACTTCCCATATGTGCTCTCCCCTTGTCATGTGATCCAAGTCCAACCACATTGCTGCATTTGCCCTAGATCTAATGTCCACATATGAGGGAGAACATACGATTTTTGGTTTTCTGAGCCTGGCTGACCTTGCTCAGAATGATGTTCTCCAGTTCCATCCATTTACCTAAAAGTAATAAAATTTCATTTTTCTTCATGGCTGCATAAAAGTCCATGTGTATAGATACCACATTTTCTTAATCCACTCGTCAGTGCTGGGGCATCTTGGCTGTTTCCATAACTTGGCTATTATGAATAGTGCCGCAATAAACATGTGTGTGCAGGTGCCTCTGGAGTCACCTGTGTCACAGTCTTTTGGGTATATCCCCAAGAGTGGGATTGCTGGATCAAATGGTAGATCAATGTCCAGCTTTTTAAGTAGCCTCCAAATTTTTTTCCAGAGTGGTTGTACTAGTCTACATTCCCACCAACAGTGTAAGAGGGTTCCTTTTTCCCCGCATCCTCGCCAACACCTGTTGTTGGTGGTGTTGCTGATGATGGCTATTCTAACAGGGGTGAGGTGGAATCTTAGTGTGGTTTTAATTTGCATTTCCTTTATTGCTAGAGATGGTGAGCATTTTTTCATGGTTTTTTTTTTTGGCCATTTGAATTTCTTCTTTTGAGAAATTTCTGTTTAGTTCAGTTGCCCATTTCTTTATTGGTTCATTGATTGGAGGGAGTTTATTTTTTTTGAGCTCCCTGTACATTCTGGTTATCAGTCCTTTGTCTGATGTGTAGCTGGCAAATATTTTCTCCCACTCTGTGGGTGTTCTCTTCAGTTTAGAGACCATTTCTTTTGCTGTACAGGAGCTTTTTAATTTTATGAAGTTCCATTTTTCCATCCTTTCTCTTAGTTGCTGAGCTTCTGGGGTTCTATTGAGGAAGACCTTGCCTATACCTATTGCTTCCAGAGTATTACCTGCTCCTTCCTGAACTAGCTTCAGAGTTTTGGGTCTGATATTAAGGTCTATGATCCATTTCGAGTTGATCCTAGTACAGGGTGATAAACGTGGATCTAATTTCAGTTTATTGCAGGTGGAAAACCACTTTTCCCACCAACGTTTTTTGAAGAGGCTGTCTTTTCTCCATCGTATATTTTTAGCTCCTTTGTCAAAGACAAGTTGGTTATAGTTGTGTGGCTTCATATCTGGGTCCTCTATTCTGTTCCACTGGTCTTCATGTCTGTTTTTGTGCCAGTACCATGCTGTTTTTATTGCTGTTGCTTTGTAATATAGTTTGAAGTTAAGTATCGTGATACCTCCAGCATTGTTCTTTTGACTGAGTATTGCCTTGGCTATTCATGGCCTCTTATGTTTCCATATAAATTTCATGGTAGATTTTTCAATCTCTGTGATGAATGTCATTGGGATTTTGATGGGAATTGCATTAAACATGTAGATTACTTTTGGGAGTATTGACATTTTTACTATGTTGATTCTTCCAATCCATGAACATGGGAGATCTTTCCATCTTCTGTAGTCTTCCTCAATCTCTTTCTTCAGGGGTTTGTAATTCTCCTTGTAGAGGTCGTTCACATCCTTTGTTAAGTTTACTCCTAGGTATTTGAATTTTTTTGAAGCTATTGTAAGTGGAATTGTTTCCATATATTCTTTTTCAGTTTGTTCATTATTAGTGTATAGAAATGCTAATGATTTTTCTATGTTGATTTTATATCCTGCCAATTTGCTATAGCTATTGATGGTGCCTAAGAGTTTTTGGGTAGAATTTTTTGGGTCTTTAAGGTATAGGATCATATCATCTGCAAATAAAGATATGACAAATAAAGATGACAGTTTCTTTACCTATTTGTATTCCCTTTATTCCCTCTTCCTGCCTAATTGCTCTGGCTAGGAATTCCAGTACTATGTTGAATAGGAGTGGGGATAGTGGGCATCCTCATCTCATTCCTGATTTTAGGGGAAATGGTTTCAGTTTTTTACCATTAAGTATGATGTTGGCTGTAGGTTTGTCATATATAGCTTTTATAATGTTGAGGTACTTTCCTTCTATTCCTAGTTTTCTTAGAGGTTTTATCATGAAGTGGTATCAGATCTTGTCGAAGGCTTTTTCTCCATCTATTGAGATGCACAAGTGGTTTTTGTCTTTGCTTCTGTTATATTTATAGATTTGTGTATGTTGAACCATCCCTGCATCCCTGGGATGAAACCGACTTGATCATGGTATACGATCTTTCTGATGTTCACCCATGGCTTAAATTAAATAAACTCGATATCAGAATTTCTGATATATATAGAAATGAAAATCCAAAGTGTTAGGAAGATGGAAACCTTAGAGTCAGTTTTTCTCAACTGACTCACTCTCCTCATTTTGAATGTGTGTCCAAGAAGTGGTCATGCAATACAATTTTCATCAGGCAAAGGAAAAAGCCATCAGTAAGATTTTTGTAGCATTCTTAGAGAATCCTTTGGCAGAGGTCTTCAATAGCCTATAAGAAAGCCGGGTCTCCCAGATTTCATGAGTATGAGGAGAGTTTAGGGTCGTAATCAACTGAAGGTGCCAGAGGCACCTTAGAAGTCTTCAGTGATCACATGGTAATGAAAATGACTTGATCAACAGGTCTTCATGATCCCAAAGACTGAAAAATATTGGCAATTTGTGAAAGTTTTAGTGTATCTTTATAACTTAAAATAACCAAAACAAAGCAGAACAAAAACAGACCAAACACTAGGACCTCCCCACTTCCCCACAATGTAAGTTCTGCAGTTCCCCTAATTTCCCAGGGCTGAGCAGCCTCACAAACTCAGAGCCCCTTCAGCTCTCAACCACACACAGCAAATATATATTGTAATCTGTTTCCTCTCCTTTTTGTTCCTTTGTTTTGTTTTTGAGACAAGGTCTCCCAAGGTAGCCCCAGGCTATGCCCCTGCCTCAGCCTCCCAAGTGCTGAGATTTACAGGTGTGAAAAACCACACTCATATTTTACCATTTTCTTTTAAAAGGGGTTTTCAGCTTGAGACAGGTAGCGGGATTAAGAAATAGGTAAATGGGGTTTAGACAAAATATCTACACAACACTGTTGGAAGGGGATGTGAATCACCAGCCTGAGGCATGAGGAAAAGGAGTCTCAGAGTTTCTGTACCCGAGCCCCTTCCGCCCCAGGGGGACTTGGGACTCAGGGACAGAATGTGCACAAAAAGATCCCTGAGCTGATAGCTGTGCTTCACTCCTGGCGCAAAGCCCGCACGGGGGTAGAGACTTCAGACAGTGAGACACGTGGGCCCTCGGAGTTTGAGAACAAACTCCTTCCGTCAGTCTCTCCAGCCAAAGCTAGCAAGGCTCCATGTGTCTCTCCCAAGCTCACAGTCAGTGAACACAGGCTGCAGAAAGAGAAATGCCCAGAGATTTTAGGAGTTACTGAATACTGTCTCTGCGGTGACACAAAACATTCAGGCACCCATTACCACTGTGTGCTGAAAACAAAAGCCTAGAGTCAGTAAGTCCATCCTTGAAGGCCCCTTTGGTGCTCGTGGCCTGCAGTGCAGAAACGATCTCCATCACTGTCCTCCCACACTCTTTACCCTTCTCCCTTACAAAGAGCTGCCAGCAGAGCTTTCTAGGAGGAAAAGATCTACAAAATAGTTTAGTCAACCAATTTGAAAAGGAGTATGTTCAGTTAAAGTATAAAAGAATAAATGAAAACAGCAGTAGAGAAGACTAAAAGAGTCAAAATATTAAGCCACATTCATTAACCTAAATGATGAAACTGGAAAAACTTCTGGAAATCACAGAACAAATGGCTTATATAATATTCCTTGTTTAAAAAGTAAATAAAGTTAGGTAAATGATTTTGTAAGAAAAATAATAAATGAAATGCATAAAGTGTAAACCTTCTCAGAGAAAGATCTTCCTTTAGGGCTCACTTAATGCTACTTAAAATGTTCTGAGCAGTAAAACAGAAGTAACTTATTTTTAAAAAGCCAGTATTTTTTTTTTTAAGGCTGAATAGAAATTTTATTTTATTTTATTTTCCTATGCTCCTAAATTTTTTTTTTTATTTTTACTGTTTTATTATTCATATGTGCATACAAGGCTTGGGTCATTTCTCCCCCCTGCCCCCACCCCCTCCCTTACCATCCACTCCACCCCTCCCTCTCCCCCCTCCCCCCTCAATACCCGGCAGAAACTATTTTGCCCTTATTTCTAATTTTGTTGAAGAGAGAGTATAAGCAATAATAGGAAGGAACAAGGGTTTTTGCTGGTTGAGATAAGGATAGCTATACAGGGAGTTGACTCACATTAATTTCCTGTGCGTGGGTGTTACCTTCTAGGTTAATTCTTCTTGAACTAACCTTTTCTCTAGTTCCTGGTCCCCTTTTCCTATCGGCCTCAGTTGCTTTTAAGGTATCTGCTTTAGTTTCTCTGCGTTAAGGACAACAAATGCTAGCTAGTTTTTTAGCTGTCTTACCTATCCTCACCCCTCCCTTGTGTGCTCTCACTTGATCCAGCAATACCACTCTTGGGGATATACCCAAAAGACTGTGACACAGGTTACTCCAGAGGCACCTGCACACCCATGTTTATTGCGGCACTATTCACAATAGCCAAGTTATGGAAACAGCCAAGATGCCCCACCACTGACGAATGGATTAAGAAAATGTGGTATCTATACACAATGGAATTTTATGCAGCCATGAAGAAGAATGAAATGTTATCATTCGCTGGTAAATGGATGGAATTGGAGAACATCATTCTGAGTGAGGTTAGCCTGGCCCAATAGACCAAAAACCACATGTTCTCCCTCATATGCGGACATTAGATCAAGGGCAAACACAACAAGGGGATTGGACTTTGAGCACATGATAAAAAGCCAGTATATTCTTAACATCAAAACTTTTAAAATGTTATTCAAACAATCACAGTTGCACTCTTGATTCTGAATATGGTAGTGATTTCTATATGGAAACTTAGTGAGGTGTTATTTGGAATCTGGGGCCCTCGTAGGTACAATGTAAGTTAGAGATGGTGACATGTGGCCATCTCGGGTTATTTGGGTGCTTTCTAAAGCCTTGTAGGAGAAAGGAAGGGGAGTGTTCAGAGCACACAGGAGGAAGTTACATGAAGACAGGTAGAAGTTCCACAGACAAACACTGAAGAACTTCTTGAGCCCCCAAAAGCTAGAAGGGGAAGGAAGAGACCTTTTAGAGTTCTGATTGATTATGGCCAGGTAAAAACCTTGATTTCAGACTTCCATCTTTATTAGCTATGAAATAATAATGCAGGTCTGTGGTTCAGGCACTCAGTTGTTAATTTGTTTCAGCAGGCTTAGGTAACTAATTTATGTTAGTAACTATTTACATTAGTAGCAAATTACATTATTTGCCTAATGCAAGTATTCTAAGTAAAATATTGACAGCAGAATTCATTGCTTAAAAGAATTCATCCTAACTTGTATAAATGCAAGGATAGTTAAATGTTAAAAAATTATATAATCATTAATGATAGTTAGTCAAAATGGCAAGACACCTGTATATAGTACAGCTGTTTCAAACACTCTCTAATTAGTCATTCAAATAACCTTTTGAGACAGGCCCATATCATTCTTACTTCACAAAAGAAAACAAAGAAATTAAAGCAGCACAGGTTAAGTAGTTTTTCAGAGATACTGAAGCTAGCAGGTGCTGTGGTTAGATCTTGAACTCCATGTACCTGGCTCCAAAATCCTCACATTTCAAGTGTGGTCAGATCTTGTCCATGGATGGGGGAAAGGAATTTGTCTGGATTCAGTTATCAACCTAGCTTAAAACACTTCATTTATCAAGATCAGATACATAGTTACTCATTACAAGCAAATATATTGATTTCATCCCAAACATGCTTACGATGGGATTTATGCTTAAAATGGAATTAATGAACAGAATAGTGCTTGAAATGATTATGACAATATCACTTTCATTACAGTCAGGAGTAAAACAAGGAACCCACTATTTCTAATATTATTCTAATGTCAACCTATTACCCTCATTCTGGAGCTACCGAAAAGAAAAGAAGGTCAAATGCAGATAAAGAAATGTGACCTTTAAGATTTTTCGTGTGTGCATGAAATATGAATACAGATGCTTTTCAACTTCCTGTGTTTTTATATCCTGACAAACCACCCTAAGTTATAAATACTGTAAGTTGAAAAGGCATCAGCAGTTCCTAACCTATGGGGCACACTCGCTCTGCAGGGGACGTTGTAGAGTTTGGCTGTTTGCCTCCAGGGTTGCCTAGCTCATTGGAGATGCAGGTCACTGCCCTGGCCAGCATCTGGAGAGAATGTCACTCAGTGTATCACTGTTCTGGAAAAAGATCAACATTCGAAGTTCGAAATGTGGTTGCTACAGAATGTACATTGAAAACTTGAAAAATTGTAAGTAGAGCCATCATAAGCCATGGACTCTCTGTAACTGGGATATAGCTGTATCTATCTATCTATCTGTATCCACCCATCCATCTGCCATTTATCTCTCTGCATCAGAGAAGAGGATAAGATGTTTCTGCCTATTTCCCATTTCCATCCTCAAGATGCAAGAAGTACACGATGATTACGCATCGCAGAGTGTGACATTATTGCATCCTAAGAGCAATGTGAACCACGAACACAGATTTAGATCTTAAGTACCACTAAATGCTTTATACACCATAAATGCAATTATGTAGTCCAAGCCCCCTTCCCACTTGTCATGGAAAGGAGACCCTCTTTTCAAGTGAATGAAATTATAATTAAAGTAGCCACAGCACAATGAGGAGAGCCCAATTCGGAAGAGAAGAGCAAAAGGTTTACTTCAAACTTTGGGAACACAGCCTGGGAAAGCACTTGGAGATTTTCGTGTAGCAGCAATGAGGCAGAATCTCGTGGATCCTACAGACTCTCATAGAGCCCCACCGCTTTGACCGGGATGCTCGAACAGAAGCAAGTGTCTGTGGTGTTCTGTGCCAACTTCCCTGAGTGACACCATTTCTGATGGAAGAAAACCCTAAAGCAATCAAAGCAGATGAGAAGAGACATGTTTCACAGTGTGAGTGCGTCTTCTGTGAACTTACAGCCTATCTACAGGTGGTGGAGTGTGAAGGGACACCAGTCATTTGTGCCCAGATATGGCTGGCTTAGACCATGTTTGTAAGGTGTCATTCCTTGCAAGAGCCTTTTCCAGGATTTAATTCTGTCACATTGCAGGTTGTGTTTTTTTTTTTATCCAGTTCATTGTAATTCAGAGTACATGATCACCACTAGACTTGTGCATTTAGAGGCAAGGAATTATTATCTAAAATATTAATGCACAGATTATTTTATTTCTTTACCACACAGGTACAATGAAAGGGAATCCTGTTTCCTCTGTATTTGGAATAAATCATTAAGCACAGTGATGTCACCTGTTTGTCCCACCAAAAGTCCTATCATGATGCCTAGTTACCACTGTGGTGGTGAAGGGGGAGCCTTAGGAGGTGAGTAGACCACAAGAGCAGAGTCCTGGTTAGTGGGATCAGTGCCTCGACTCCATTGGTCCCCAAGAATTGATCACCTCTCCGAACATACAAAGAATAAAGGAGAATGTTGACAATCACCTGATGCTGAAAGGGTCAAGGCCTCATTCTTGTGGTTCTCAGTTCTAGAATGATGACAAATAAATGTCTGCTTTTATAAACTACCCAGATTGTGGTATTTTGTTCTAGTGTCTTAATTGGACTAAGACAATAATATTTGGATAAAGTCAGGATTCTGAATTTTTAGGGACATTGCCAAGTGAGTTTGTTGTGAGCTGTCTTGAGAAACACACACCTGAGTTTTGAAGTGAAGGAGGTGCTCCCTGTTCCTCCACACTGTGTTCTGAGCCCCCAGCTTCATCAACCACTGCAGGCAACACAGCTTCTTCCCTTCTGGATGATTGTCTAGCTGACTTCTTGATGGAATTCTTTGAAATCATGACTCTAGACGAGAATTTTAAACAGAGGTTCCCTAGTCACTAACCATTTTCCAAAGAAAAGTAGGTTTTGGTCTTACAGGGCACTCATCTTCTTAGTGTTCCCTCTGCTGTCGCTGGCCAAGGAGGAAAGCTTCCAACCTAGTTAACTACTGAAGAGAGGGGGATTTGTGTTATCGAAGAACTAAGATAGCTATGAATTAAATAGGATTTAAGGCAGGCGCGAAAATACAATGTATAAAATCCTACAATATCAAATTAAAAGAACGACATTTGCCTTGTGAGATTTTTGTTTATTCCAGAAATGTACATAGAAATTATTAACCCCCCAACACACCACATTTTCTTTTTATTATTTTAGGACTATGACTGAAGATTGACGAACACAAACATTTAAAAAATGGCCTTCAATTACCTTGCAAATTTTTATATTTTATGGTAGTAGCATTTCTTAGGAGGCTAATTCCACAACATCAGTCTACAGGCCTCAGTTATTTTCCTGAGGAAAGGAGCAGTTTTGGGTCTGTTAGAAACACAGCTAGTTCACCCCACTTCAGCTCAAAAACTGTCCCTGCAGTTCAACATGAGACATTCAACTTCAGTGGAATTGTTATCTGGTGGTGTTCCAGGTAACCCGGTGATATTTTGTAAGCATCCCAGTTTAATTGGGAGGACAGGGCATCTGGACACATGCAATGTTTACTGCATTGTAAGTTACAAAGCAGACAGTTCCTTTTTACTCTTCTGAGTATTTAGGCAGTAAAATCCAGTATGTTCTCTGTATCCTGTGATATCATAAGTGGATCCTCAGTGATTAATCCTCACTGCATAACCTGATTATTATAAGATAGCCCACACTGTGTGTGTGCATGCTGCCTTCTCACAGGTTCCAATTAAGTGAAAAGGTGTATATTATTGATCATTTCGTTATGAAGTAATGTGAAATTGTGTTAAATAATGTACGATACACAACATAGAAGTCTTTTAAATAATGCACAATTATCAGAAGGTATTTCTGCATTTTTCATAGCATATATAAAATATTAGCCCCTTTAATGTGTTATTTATTAATTCATGAGGCATGAAAGAAATCCTGGGATTTTAGATAAAATATTTCTTCAGTTGTATAGTAGGCCACTTAACTATAGGTCACATTTTCATAATGCATTTAAAGCAAAGTGATGAAACCATTAAATTTGTGTGGGTAAAAATCTACTTCTATACTTAATGCAAACATATTTTATAGTTCTAACTGAGTTTAGTGTTGTTATTATAACATAACAATATAAATGTCTTTGTTATGGCAATATAAGATATGAAGATCTTTTAGATTTTTTTAGTGGCTACCCTTAGATTAGCAGAAGGTGTTACGTTCAAGAGAAGAAAGTTTGGAAGAAAAGCAGAAAATAAGTGGTGACTGCCATTGGCATGATATGATTTTAGAAATGCAGTTCAAAATTATATACCGTTATGTATTGATCCACCAATGGGGGAATATTAATTTTATCACAGGAAATCAAATGCAGCTTTATGAAGGGCAACACACTAGAGCTACTTATTGACTTATAAGTCATTCACCAAATGTGTACTTAGTGTCCTCTTTGTGTAAGGCTCAGAAAGGTGTTCCGAACAATGACCTTGCAGAATTTGTCATCGATAGAAGAAATGCAAGACTGCATATGCAACCAAATACCAGTGCTAAAGGGGCTGAGGCAGCAGGGTCATGAGTTCAAGGCCAGCCTGGTTCACACAGCCAGACCCTGTCTCAAAAAAAAACAAAACAAGGACATGGAAAGATGCTTAGGGTCATGAATTCAATTCCCAGTACTTCCAAAAAAAAAAAAAAAAGAGCAAACCAACCGAAGCAAACAACAACAAAAACAAAAGCAACCGAAATCAGGGGAGTAAGAAGAAAGACAGAGTGTGTTCATGCTCCTCCAGCATTGGAGGAGGACTCTCATTCGTGGGCCTGGAGAGAGAAGATGAGCACAGTCAGTGAATGATGGCATACAGGCTGGAATTCCTCACAGCAGTGTAAGTTTTTAAAATTCAAATGCATGCCTGATAGTTTCATTCAGAAAAATGATTGTGTATGAGGTGTTCACATCAAGCAGACTATTGCAGACAACACTTAGTGTCTGCAATAATTAATTCAACATACACAGTATATGTGTCTGACATTTGTTAGGCGTTAGTCAGAGAGCTCAGGCTGTATTGGCACAAACACCTTGGGGCAGAGATGGCAGCACAGATAGATGTGGCTGGGTTTATCATACCTGTTGTCAAGTATTTCCTCTGCTATTGTATATATGTATATATTTGTATTGCATATATTTAAATTTGTAGTAACCACTGTAAAATGTACTGTGGAAGAAGAGACAAATAATACTTGTAAATTAGTATTAGTGAAAGAAGGCAGATTATTCATGAATATTAAAGAGCCCAGAAATGGTAGTGAAATTAAGCAAAAATCAAATTTAATGGATCCAGAATGAAGAGATTTTGAGGGTCAAGGCCCATCATAAAGAACTTGTCTGATCCTGGCAGTCATTTGGGAGGGTTAAGAAACTGCAATGTGGTTGATGGGAGTGGTCGGTAAGGAACCAGCAGAAGAGACGAATGAGGATGTGGTAAGTATGAAAGGGTCAGCTTGGAAGTTAGGATTTCACTCTGCACGTGGTGAGGTATTGTAGAGACTGCACAGCTTCTTCATGGATGTTGGCTGAGGGTGTAAATCCTTGGATCTGACACAGGAGCTGACTGCCTGCTGCACAGAGGTAGCTTTGTTGCTTACTTCAGTTTCCCTTGCTTCCTAATTCTCATGGGGGCAATGCGGAAGCAAACCCTCTTGGATGACACACACACACACTGAGTTTGTGTCACAGCCAGGGGACTCCAAGTTTAGGAAGCCCCTGCTTTTGTAGTGGAGGTTGCTGACAAAGCAGCCACAGACATTTTTATCCTTTTGATCCTGCACAGAAAATAAATCTGTCTTCCTTCCTCAAGGAAGAAGATGTTACCTTTACCTTCCATGGTAGATTTCTGTACATACATCCATGGGAAGATAATGGGGATTAACAGGTAATTCAAGTGCTTCATAAATGTCGTTACAAACTGCCTTTGACACATTGCAAGTGATTTCAATGAACAGTCAGTCAAAAGAGACCACAGATAAAGCATGGAGGCAGACGTAAATAGAGATGTGAATTTAATAGAACACTTTGTGTCTTGTGTGAAGGGTTAGACAGCAGATTATTGGGGACCAGCATTTATGGTAATGTGTGGCCAGGAACAGTGGGTGAAGCCTACAATCTTAGCTACGAGGGAGGCAGAGATAGGGAGGATTGCGTCAACAATCAAAATGTTCATGAAAGCCCATCTCAACTAGTGGCCGTGGATAGTGCTGTGCACTTGTCTTCCCAGTTATGTGGGGAACCACAAATAGGAAGGTAGTGACACAGGCTAGCTAGGTCATAAAGCAAGACCCCATTTCAAAAATAAGCACCACACAAAGGACTGGTGGACTGGTTCAAGTAGTAACATGTCTGCCTGCCCAGCAAGAGTAAAGTCCTGTGTTCAAACCCCAATACTGCAAAAAAAAATTTGTTTGAGAATTATAACCTGATTAAAACTCTCAAATAGAAAATGCTTATTTTAAGCTTTATCTTTTACTTCTACTACTTAAAATAGGTATTTTTTAGGATTACATGGTTGATGTAAACTTAATTATAGGGACATGGAGCAAAATAGGAATAACTCAAAGAGTAATTATTATTTGTAGAAGGATGTTTGTAAAGATTATGTGAGTTGTAACTGCTAAAAATATGAGTATCCTATTAAGACATCATCTGTACAATGATGGTGGGGATATAAACTAGTACAACCACCACCGAAAGCAGTATGGAGGGTCCTCAAAAAACCACAAATAGATCTGCCATGTGATCCAGCAATTCCACTCCTAGGCATATAGTCAAAGGAATGTAAGTCTGGTTACAATAAAGACACCTGCACAGCCATGTTTATTGCAGGTTTATTCACAATAGCCAAGTTGTACAAACAGCCAAGATGCCCCACTACTGATGAATGGTTTAAGAAAATGCGGTATTTATATACAATGAAATTTTATTCAGTCTTAAGGAGAATGAAATGGATGGAACTAGAGATCATCACATTAATTAAAGTAAGCCAGGTTCAGAAAGACAAAGGTCACATGTTTTCTTTCATATGTAGAAGTAAGTGCATGCATTATCACATACAAATATATAATCATATGTACATATATTTCTAAAAGTGGGGCTGTTAAAGGAGACCAATGGAGGAGGAAAAGAAAAGAATGACAGACAGCGTAGGAATCAGATGCAATGAAATGCACTGGTAACAGTTGAACCATACAGGATACAGGGGAAAGTGTAAGGAAGAGTAACAGAGGGGGTTAGTCTGACTTACGCAAAAGACCAAGGTAAAATCCCCACTGAACAATGAACAGACACCTAAACAAAGGACAGGAATGTACAGCAGGTCATGTGAAGGGGATGGCACTAGCAGGAAGGGGACGGTAGATGAGGAAGCTAAAGGAGGGTGATCAGCTAAACCTGAGGTGCTTTTTTACACATGTATGAATATGGAACATGGAAACCTGTCGAAACCCCTTCACGAAGGGAGTGGGGATGAGGTAGAATAATGGACAGTGAACTAATACATGTTCTTACAGAATGGCACAATGACACTGTCTGTATAAATATCGTATAATAATATCTTTTAAATCCAAACAATTTAAATTAGAAAAACGATATTGTTAGAATTTATGACACATATTGTCTTTTTATTCATTTATTTTTTACATAGGGTATGGCAATGGATAGTCTACAATGTTTACCTAGATAAGCATTTTTTCCCAGCATTCTAACAACCTTATTAAATTCTTTTAGACTAAGTAAAGTCCAACTATGCTCCAAAGTGTGGAATTAAACTATGTCAAAAGATTTAAGAAAATTTTTAGTGCTGGCTAGAGAGCTTCTCACATTCATTTCATAATGTAGTAAGATTAAATTGCATATTATCATATAATGGGAAGAAAAGAGGATAAAGAAAAGGTTCTAAATAGAAGGGTCTCTCAGTATTCTTGTGTTTCCTTGACTCTTTCTCCTCTAGGACATAGGAAGGTATTCACTTTCATTGCTCTCTAAGAGTAGCTCATGAATATTTCACTGACAAATGGTTAAATGTTCTTTTCCTAGTCCATTTAAATTGCAGCACAAATATGTTTTTTATGTGTGTTGCTGGGAAACACAGTGATTTAGGGATTTTTAACTTTTTCTTTCTATACATGAAATGATAGTCATCTTGAGAATGCAGCAGTTCTACTGTTTATTTAAGACTGCATGGAAAGGGACATCACAAGTTTCTTTTAATAATGAAATAGCTATTTTACTGTAGTAATCATATGGAATAATACTTTCCAAGCATTCAAAACCTGATTGCCCATAAAAGAGGTTGGCACCAAGCCATTCTTTACTTCCCTCGTAGGGGATTTCCTTTGTGTCTCTTCACATAAATCTTTTCAAAGGCTCTGAAAGAGCGCAGTGTTCCATCATAATTGCACTCATTTGGACTTTTATGTGAAATAATCACATATATAGCTTGCCTCAAAGCCCAGGATCTATGAATATGATAAAATTTGATCTGGCTGGAATTAATAAATAATAAACACTTGTGGCACATTTTATACACAAAATTCCTATTCTCATCTCTCTCTCTACAATTAAGATAATCCTGGCTGTTCAAGAACAGAATACGATGATTCTGCATTGATATGTCCAAAGCATCATGGAATTAAGGGAAATACTCTAAGAATTACTAAAAAGCAATCATATAATTTAAGCCTAGGTCCAAATGCACAGCCAACTACACCTCATTTTCAAATATGACAGTTTTAAATATGAAGAAGGAAAAATTAATCACTGAAAAAATAAATCCAAGTTTGGTTATTGAAAATGTAAAACATCACAATGAAGCAGAGAAGAGAGAGAGAGAGAGGAGTTCTCTGCACTGCCCTCTCTCAGATTTTCCTCTGGGCACATTAGGTTCTCTTGACTCAACCATGTCATCATCCACTTATGGTCTTCATGACATGCCTACCAGCATGCCAGTTACTTAGGGAGCAGAGAAGTTACTTAGGGAGCCTTTGCTATTTGCGAAAATGATCTGAAAATTTTAGCCTTAAGTTATAGCAGTCAAAGGAAACAACTGTATGGCACTTATAAATGCAGCTTAGGGTTTTAAAAATATCATTTCTGGCAAGAATTCAAAGAATATAAATGGGTAATGCTCATGAATGCAATTTATTATATTATCTTGAAATAAAACAATGTATGTAAAAGAAAACTCTTTTTTGTGGAAAAATAGAAGAACAAGCCTGTATATGATGACTCTTAGTCAATGTTCTTAGTTGGGGTTTGGGATGGATGTGGTAGAGACTTGTTACACCTGTTGACACAATATGTGCTTCAGAACTGTGACTGTAGGATGTCCTCGTGCAGAATGAATGCTGCTTCGTCCTTCCCCAGGTCTGAGACCACCTCATTCCAGTAATCATGCTAGAGTGCTAGACAGACTTTTACAATCCTGCATAACCTTTATGGGTTCAATAATTGGTCCTTCTGGGACCTTTCAAGCATAAATTTTAAATCTTTGCAAATGCTAGACCGAAATGCAATATTACCAATTTTAATAATTACTTTTTCCTATCATTTTCATAAACACAAAACATTGTAGAGAACATGAAATAAAGGATTTAAGATCACCAGTAAAGAAGCATAGTGATCACCAACCTACCCTCTGAGAGATAGGGAGAAGATACAAGTGTGTATCTGATAATATGTACCTAAAAGTAGAAAATGTAAGAACTCAGAAATCCAAGTACTTAAGTACATTAATGTGAAATAAAATGTTGAAATAATAATAGTAACATGAACTATTTGTAAAATACAAAATAATTAAATGAAAGATGCTAATCCATTTTAGGATCTTAGTCAAAAGTAAGCATAGCCCATCTGCGTGACAGAAGTAAGAGGGACAGTTAATAGCTGAATACTATAAACAGAAGAATTTCTGAGTACTTCGCCTTAGCAAATTCTTCTTTTTAATTATTATTTTTCATTTTTATTGGCATACATTATTGTCTAGGGGACATTCATTGTGACATTTCTGAAGAGCCTTCCATTGAACATTGGTTTCATTCTCCATCTCTATCCCTCATTTTCCTCTCTGTCCCACCTGTAACAAAGGCAAAGGATTTCCTATATGTATACAGAGCACATCAACCATATTCATCCTCCCTCATCTTATAACCATTCTTATCATATCTTCTTTTATAATCTTCTGTTTGAAAAATTTATTTTTCTTTACTTGGTGACTTCTTTCGTGAGAAACGTGTGCTGACTCGCCCAATTCAAGTAATCATAACAGTTTAGCCAGGTATTTTTCATAAGTGATGAATATATTCGTTTCAGTGATTAGAAATTCATATTGATATTGTGAAGAATACATAATTGCTAAAGTTTCAAATTAATTTTCAACATCTATGTATATGTATGTTGAAAATTAACCTGCAACATTATCTTACACCAGCTGAAAAACTACCCTTAAAATCATGAAATAATTTTCATTATTTCTATTGGACAGAGTAAAAGACCATGCAGTTTTAATACATGCGTTACAAGTCTGATTCTTTCTGGAAGGAGTTTTAAGATGTAAAAGCCTAAGCCCTAGATGTGTGAGGAGCATCAGTGCAAGGCTGTTACTGGCAATTGCGTCGAACGCCTCTGAGGTGTCCAGGCACATTGAAGAGAAGACTTCATCTGTCCTCATTTCCTTTCCTAGCATCCCCAGCACACTGCTGATTTTCAGATAATTATGGATTGCATGATGAAGAAAACAGGCATATTTTTGATAGAAAATCAGATGAAGGTGCCAGCAAAATCTGGAAGCCTCTGTGATGGGGTGTGGCTGAGCCAAGAGCACAGCCAGCTGAAATCAAGAACACTGGCTACCAGCAAACCTGGCAAAGTGGAAAATCTGCAATGCCTGGTGTAGAAGGGCTGCCTGAAGTGCACGATTTTGAGTGTAAATACAGTGCTTTAGGGGTGTGCTGCCTTGAGCTAACCAGGCTGTCCCAAGCAAATAACACAATGTTGTCCTAAAAAGGTATCCAACACTTTGTTTGACAATGGTTTCTTGCATAAATAATTTGATCTTCATCAAGATACCCTGTCCAGTCATTATTACTCCACCCACAAAGCTGAAGAAGAGAGGACCATGGAGAGTAAGATGGCTTTATGTGGATCATGGGGCCAGAATCATAACTCTTTTGTGAAGTACTTTAATACTTTTCCAGCTCAGCTGTCAGCATGAACTAGAATTATTTCATTTATGAATGTTTAGATTTACAAACATTAAATTGTTTAAAAATTACGCAAAATGAGTATAAGCTTATGGAAGCCAGCATTTAAAATAAGGAAAATTTAAGAGTAAATAGTATTGATAAAAAAATGGTGCTTACTAATTTTTTAAATGCTAAAGAGACAGACTGTTCTTTGGGCAAAGAATCAAGACTCCACATAAGAGCGAGAACAGGAAGCAAGCTAAAGGGATAATTTACAGAAGGCCATGTGGTACCTGTGGATAGGCAATGCAGTCTTCACTTTTGGTTGTTAGTGCAATGACGTTTAAAAAAGTTATTACAACAGTCTATCAACAAGATTATAAAAGTCAAAGCACTAAGGAAAACACCAGATGTCAAGTATGCTGTGTTAGTCAGACTCCACAGAGGTAACCACGTTGGGCCTTGTATCTACTTAGCTATTCCAATCTGTTCTTTATAATTTAACAATAGATTTACACCCAGGGGTAATATTCAATATTCTTAACAACCAGCACAACAAAATCATGTCCCCATCTGAATGAAGGCGCACTGGCCTTGAAGTTATGCCAATATTGTCTCTTGGGTCTCAACTCTGTTTTATGGCTACTGATTAATTTATTGGACATAAACACTATTGAGAAACCCCACCACCAATATAATGAATTTAGCTCATAAGCGGACTTTTTCCTTACACTTGTTACTTTTTCATTTTATTGATGACCCTTTGTCAGTTCATGTTTTTTATTTTGATTTTTCTCTGCAGCCTAACACAGAGCTAAAAAAAGTATCTGAAGAATGTTGGGAAATATATTCTCTGATCTATGGCTTATGAGTCTCATTATTAATTACCCTATTTAAGTTTTCTGAAGTCATACTTTTCATTTACCTGCTCTGTCGTGGACTAAATCACCTACAGTGATGTTTCTTGTTTCTTAGGTTTTTCTCGGGGTTTAGCTTTATAAGTACAGATGCTCTGTTATTTGTTATATATTATATGATATTATTATATTTATAAATACAGATTTTCCTGTAAATTGATATTGTTATTATTATAAAACATCTTCCTGTGAGAGTTTTTTTGGGGGAGTCATGAATAAAATCCTGACTAAAAATGAAATTGCAATGATGATATGATGTCTTTATTCAACATTTGTTTTAACTTTCTTGAATCTGTTGTTTAAAATGTGTCTTATAATAGTAAAACTTGATTACCATCCTTCTCCTTTCAGAAGACAGGGTAGAAATACTTTTTCTCATACTTCATCTAAGTACAAACAGATCTTGAAATTATATGTAAAGTAAACATAAGAACACTGTGGAAAACAGATTAACTCAGAACCTTGGAGGACATGGTGCTGAGTTCCTTGGATTTGCTTAATGATTCCTCTATCCCAGAATGCAGCTGAGGAAACCAGCAAAGTGGAAATTCCTACACTAAAACTCAAAGCAAAACGGAGTCATCATCATCTCTAACCACGCAGTTTGTATTTCTGGACAAAGGATTAGAATAAAAGCCATGTTGATAAGGTATAAAGATGTTAGACAATAACTGCCCAACCACAGCAAAAGTAGGCTTACATCCACTCATAACGACAAATTTGAGCAAGTATCCTACACCTCTCACCAGGCTGCAGTGAATTACTTCAACCCTTCCCCATGACAGTGGGACCCAGGAGCTGGGCCTTCATCTCAGCCAATGTTCTACAGTGTTCACGGAGATCTCTGGAAGCCAGGCTTTCATCCTCACCTCACAGGAGCAAGGCTCCTCTCCCTATCCTTGCTGGAGGGGTGGCAGAGGAGGCCTGGTGCAGAGCCAGGACTTCCATCATTGTCCTGCAGTGAGGAGGCAATCATCCTGTAGCTGAGGACACTGCACTGAGCAGTAACAAGGCAAAGCAACTTACCTCATCCATGTTGGTATCAGTGCAGGGTTAGTGTGAAGCTGGGACTTACCCTCCCAGCACCAATGAGGAGTCTCTACCTGCCATGTGGTCAACTGAGGCTGGGAGGGCAATGGGACCTGAACTCCTGCCAGACAGAGGTGAAAAGGAATGCCCTTCCTCTGGGGAATTCTGTCAATGATACAAAACAGCTTAAATTCCTCCTAGTAGTTGATAACATCATGATCTAAATGTCAAGTTTTCAATTTGAGAATGTTCTATACCAAGAATAAAAAAAAAAAAAAAAGAAAAGACAACCAATTCACACAAACTCTGAAATTGCAGAAATTTCAGAAATATGAGTTATTTGAAAAAGTAACTGGCGATGTAGGTAAGCTTTTGGAAGGCCATGGGTTAGCTCTCCAGCAAAAATGACAGCAGTAATAACAAAAAAGATTCTAAAGGAGCATTCGTAAAATATTTAAGTTGATGAACATAAAGAAATTTTTGAAATGTGAAAAAGAAGTCTCGCATATTCCTGCTCACCATTCATGTAACTTTAGATTCTAACTGGCAAAAAATTAAGTCCAATAAACTATCTGAAATGAAATGGTTTTAGCAGACCCGTTGTTTTGCCTTTAATTTTAGTGGACATCCCTTTCTACACAGAGAAAAGGAAATAGAAAATATCAGCAAAGAAATTTAAAAAACAAAGTAGAACTAAATAGGAATCTTAGAACTTGCACTACAGTATTTTTTTAAAAATTCAAGGAATAAACAAAAACAGATTAAACAAGGCAGAAGGAAGACAGTGAAATTAACTTAATCTGAAAGAGATAATTGCACAAAATAAAAACATGAATGCAGCCTTAACAAAACATCTAGTAATCATGTGATCAGAGTCCCAGAAGAAGAGAAAGAGGGCAGGGTTAAAAAAATTCTTGAAAACATAATAGCTGAAAACTTTTCAGGAATGACAAAAGAGATAAAATGAGAGATTGGAGAAGCTGAGTTAACCCTAAATGGGAAAAGCTCTGTAAAATCCATACTACAGACATAGGAATCACGCTGAAAACACACTGAAAAACAAACATATGGAAAGCGTTTTGAGAAAAGAATGAAATATTTACCCTACAGGAGGAAAAGTCCAAATGATTTTAACATGGGATTTTTTTCCTCACCAGTCACAGATACCAAAAAGATGTGGGAAAGAAATCAACACCATATTCTACTTGCAGTGGAAATATTTTTTTAGAAATGAAGGGAAAATTGAATGTTCTTTAACTCAAAGGGATAAGAGAGTTGTCTTTAGAAGGTCAATGAAGAAAGAGTAGAACAGGAAAAATCTTAAAAGGAAAGAAAATAAAACAAGTCATGTTCAATTTCAGGAAGAAAAGAAGACCAATGGGAAGAGTAATGTCATGCACAAATTTAGTAGATTTATTTCTCCTCTGAATATGGCTGAGAGTTGAAGCATAATCAGACATTATATGATTTTGTATAGATAAGTAGAGGAACTCTTTAAGGTAATTATGCTATATATGGAAGACTTTGAAAATAAAGGAAGGTAAATGTTTACATTTTCATGAAACTGGAAAATAATGACACCAGAAGAGTGTAATACATTATATGTCATGTAGTACCTAGGACAACTGCTAAAATAGCAATACAAGTATATACTCAAAAACACTGTAGATAAGTAAAACTGGAATTCTAAAAAGCACAAATATTAATTAAAAGAAACCAAGGCTAAGGGCTGACAGAGTGGCTCAAGTGGTAGAGCACTATCCCAGCAGGTGTGAAGCCCTGAGTTCAAACCCCAGTACCACTAAACACAGAACAAAATGAAAATGTAAGAACTTTAGTAAATGTCACAATGTACCCCTTGTACAGCAATAATAAAAAATTAAAAAAAGAAAGCAAGAGTATCAATGGTAATAGTAGAAAAAAATCAGAACAAAGCAAAAAGAAAGAGAAAAATAGACATTAAAATGATAAAGGAACAATCTATTGAAAACAGATAAAAGTCCTAATATGCATGTATCAAACAACACAGCTAAAATATATGAGAAAAAACCTCATAGAAATGATATGGGAAAATAAGATAAATTCTTTATTTAGACTTCAACGTCTCTATCTCCACAACTGGTAGAAAGGCTAAACAGAAAACTAACAAGGAAAAATAATCACTAACACCACCCATCAAATGTGCACTGAACTGGTTGAGTGCAAGTACAGTAGAAAATAGAGGCTGTTTTTGACAAGATAGCACTGACTCCTCAATCAGACTTACAAGTTGATCAAAGGATGGATATACACCTGATATTGAGGCCCTATTTTGCATCAATCTCCTTTGCTCTGTGTCTCTCTTGTGTCAACTTGCATTCCAGGAACAACAGAACTAATTTGTAACATCTTCCTGACTAGGACCAAAACTATCCCCACGGAATCAGCAAAGCCTTACAGGAAAGACCACCCCCCAAATAAGGACAATTACCTATAATGATGAGGCTGCACACTGGAGCAGCCATCTTAAAGGAACCAGATTGCTTCCCTCGAGTGACTTCTCTGGACTCCTTCCCTCACAGAACAGGACCTGAGATAGTGATTTCTTGGCCCATGCTTTGCTCTAGGCTGCTTAATTATGCATAATAGGTCATACTCGTCCCAGTTCTTCCTCTTTTTGAACATAAAGCTCAGGCCACTATCCCAAAGATGGGCTGAAAAGCTCATTCTTACTCTCCTCATGAGTTACCATGCACTTATAAATAAACTCCTTCTGACCTTCACCATTGCTGGTCTCCTTAGTTAGTGCATTGGGGCAACTGGTTGACCTGAAGTGATGAACTCCTGGAGTTGAGCTCTGGCCTAGGATTCCTGTTGCAGCAAGATTGGGAGGAAAACTAATCACAATAAATGCTTATATTAAAAAAGAGGAAGACTCAAATCAAGAATATAAACCATAATCTCACTATTTAAGAAAAATAAACCCCAAGAAAGCAGAAAAATATGTTATAGCTATTCATAGAAATCAAACAACATTGAGAAAGTCCACAAAAATATCTTGTTCTTTGAAAAAATTGTTAAAATTTATAAACTTATAGCTTATAGCTATAAACTTAGAAACTTTTTTTTTACTTATAAACTTATAGCTTAACTTTCATTAGCTTAATAAAAAGACAGAATACCCAAATTTATAACATCAGAAATTAGACATGAGACATTACAGCAGACCTGAAAGATGTCAAATGCATAGCAAAGAAGCTCTGAGTGCCTCTTCACAAGCGCACTGAGAACTTAGATGAAGTAGAAGAAACCTGGAGAGGCTCAGAATATGACAGTGTGCTCCTTATGAAACAGAAGACGGTATAGCCCTCTGCCATTGAAGGAATTGAATGCATAATTTCATTTTTGAATAGGCTTACATTAATAGTATGGCAGAATTCCATTGTGATGATTCCATACATATGTACAGTGTGCCACGAACAAGTTCATCTTCCATCATATTCCATCTCCCCATCCTTTCTTTCCCCTTTTTCAGTGTTTGGTGGGTTTTGTCATGCTACCTTCACAAATCCTCTTCACCACTCAGTATCCTTTGCTTCCCTCCTACTCCTTCCCAAAGATCTTCCAACAGTTCCCCACATACATTCATGTCCTATTATTACAATTATCACCATAATGATTATAATTTTAGGTCAAGCTTCCACAATGAGTGGCTGTTTTGAGCTTGGCTTATCTCACTAAGCATGAGTTCCATCCATTTTTTGCAAAAGATATCATTCATTTTTCTTTATGGTTAAGTAATATTACATGGTGTGTGTGTGTGTGTGTGTGTGTGTGTGTGTGTATGTATTTATTTTTTTTTACCCATTCGTCAGTTGTTGGCAACCTGACTGATTCCAGTTTGTCTACTATGAAGAGAGCTGTTATAAACATGGGTGTACAGGTGTCCCTTTTATGATTTATAGCCCTTTGGATAAGTCCCCAGGAAGGGTATTGTAGGGTCATAAGTTGTTTGACAAACCTCCATATTGACTTCCACAGTGGTTGTAATATTTTCACATTCCCACCAACAGTGGATGAAGGTTCTTTGTTTCCAGGCATTCTTGTGCATTTGCTGCTGTTTGTTTTCTTGATGATTGCCAATTTGACAGGAGTGAGATCGAATCTTAGTGTAGTTCTGATCTTCATTTCCTTTATGGGTAAGGACAGTGAACATTTCTTCATGTATTTATAAGTCACATTCATTTGTCTTCAGAGAAGGTTCTATTCAATTTATTTGCCCACTTGTTAATTGGATTATTCATTCTGCTTTTTAGTTTTTTGCAGTCTTTGTATATTCTGGACATTAATCCTCATCTGTTGAATAGCTACTGAAGATTTTTTTCCCATTTTGGGGGTTGTGTCTTGTTTCTGATAACTTTTCAGTTGAAGTAGTCCCATTTGTCAATTCTTACTCTTATTTCCTAGGCAATTGCAGTCTTATTTTGAATGCATAATTTTAAAATTCAGCAAATGACATATTCAGATCCAGAGAGACTGAGATTCACTAAAGTACACCACCAAAGAAGTATTAATAAACAATTATATACATAGTCTTACCTAGAACAGAGACAATATTCCTAGTGCAATTACCAGCTAACATTTTCCTGACACAAAGACCAGATAAATAAGAGTACAGAGGAAAGAAAGAGGCAGAGGAGAGAGAGAGAGAGAGAGAGAGAATGAGAGAGAGAGAAGGAACCAAGGAAGGAAGGAAATAACCATAACCACCAAATAACCATAGGATTGTGCCTATTATGAAGGTAGACAGAAGTCTATAATAAAATAATCATTCTAGGGGTATAGCTAAAGTGGGAGAGGCCCTGTCTGCAATGTACAAAGCCCTGAGTTCAAACCCCAGTACTATATGTGTATATATACACATATATATTATATATACATATCTATATAATTTTTATACTATGTACAGCAAAATTTATCCCAGGAAGCAGTGTTCAATATTTAAATCAATCTATCTAATCATCTGTATTGAAAGGCTGAAGGAAGAAACCATATCATATCGATTGATGCAGGGAGATTATTTTACAACCTTCAGTTCTAAAGGTTGAAGTTCCAAAATTTCAACTCATGACAAAAAACATCTCAGAAAGTTAGAAGTAGAAATTTCTCCAATTTGATCAAGAGCATCTACAAAGAGTCTACCACTAACTTCATTTTTAATGTCGAAGACCTCAATATTTTCTTCCTCAAGGAAAAAACACCTGTTCTTACCACTTTTATTCTTGACACTCTTATTCACCCACCATGCCTCTGGAAAGTCCTAGGCAGTGTTATAAGGTGATAAAAGAAAATAAAAAGTCATGCACATTGTACAGGAAGAAATAAAATTATTCCTACCTGCAGATGACATAATCGTGTGTAGAAAATCCTTGGAATTCTTTTTGGTGCTGGGGATTGAACAAAGGACCTCCTGCTGAATATACAATCTACCACTGAGCTATGTGCCCAACCTCAGGCATTTCCGCAAGGTAGGCTGATATGGGATAAACTTGCAGAAATCAATGACATAACTACATATTAGTGATGCATATGTGAACATTAAAATTAAAAATGCAAGACAATTTACAAGAGCTTGAAAAATTGTGAAGTGTAAAATCTAACAAAATCTGTTTAGCCCATATATGATGAAGCATAAGATGCTGATGAAATGATAAAAGATCCAGGTATGTAGGGAGAGATTCCATGCTCATGGACTAAAAAATTAAATGTACTTGAGATGTCATTTCCCTCAAGATTTAGGAATAGATTTAACTTAATTCCTATTGAAATCCAAAAAGATATTTTATAGGTGCAAGTTATTAAAAGCATACAAAGAAAGACAGAAGGGCAATAATAGGTGAAACATCTTGAGAGAGAAGAAATTGCAAGAAATTAAGTCTCCCCAAGTTTGAGACTTACTGTTTGAGCATGATTAATTCAAATTGTGCAGTGTGTCTCTGCTCTTGTTGCTGGTGTGTGTTACAGGAATCCACTAATCTCAACTCAGAGAGCGAGACGGGAAGCTACGTAGTGCAGGCCTTGAGGTCCAGCTTCTGGATTCTTCTTTTGATTCCTAAATAGAAGAAATCTTCTAGGTAGACTTTTTTCAGATGATTTAAATTCTTTTTAAAGAGGCATAAATCAAAACTTCAAGAATCAGCATCATAGAAGTATGGGGTATTTCTTTTAAATACACCTGTGACTCTCCTTGGGCATAAAGATCATTTTTGTTATTCTTTTGGCCTAGCTAAAATAATTCAGAAGCTCCTTGTCGAGGTGGTGTGACAGCACTGTTACCAGACGTGTGAACGGCTAAAAGCCACCTGTCAGGAGGGTCATCCACATTTTACCCTCTAAAGGCTGTGTGACACATAAAACACATCGATTGACTACTGTATGCAGAACTTGGTAAGCCAGTTCATATTTATTTTATACTCAAGATGCTTAAAATCTTTCCATATCACAAAACAAATGGCAAATAATGGAAAACATACAATAAAAACTACATAGCTTATTTTTCATGCAGTGTTTCTAATTTTCTATGTTTCCCTATAAAAAATATTTAGCATACATGTTTGTATATTTATTTATAAGGCATGAATAAACACACACATATACATGCATATATATGTATATATATAACTGCATTAATGTGCTGTAGGGTTTACACATATCTACAAGAATTATAAATTAAAAGGCTAACACAAAAATACAATGAATTACTGAGAAAGCATTAGTCTGCAGGTTATCAGTGCACTTTACAAAGTGGATCTCCATTACATCTAATGCCTGCACCTTTCTGAATTTGCAGGCTATATTTCCAGTAGAATTGATGATTGTTTTTTGTCTTGTTGTTAGATTCCACTTTGTAATTACAATTAAATGCATACTATATGACGCGTGCCTGTTTTTGGACCAGGCATTGAGAAGAGTCCCTTGAGTTTACCAGAGAAGCCCTCGACCAAGGCATGCTCCCCATCCTTTGTTTATGTTTTTTTGAGACAAGCTCTGACTGACTTTGCTCAGGCTCCCTTTGAACTTGCATTCCTCTTGCCTCTGTCTCCAGAGTAGCTGGGATTACAGGTGTATACCACCATGCCCTGCTTGCTTTTGTATTTCTCATTAGTATCTTATTAGACAGTATGTATTTGAATTGTTCATGAATTGTAATATGTTTCATATACACTGGAAAAAATAAGAGTTCAAGGGCCCTACTGGAAACCTTTCCCCTTTCTTGTAATTTGCTATGTACCACAGAAGTAGTGTTGCAACTGGGTTCTGACATATGCCAGCATGACAAAATATGAAAAAAATTCATTTCTATTTATTTTTTAAGCAAGAAACATACATACAAATTAAATTCTAAACTTGTTCCCTGTACTCTAGTAAGTCACTTTTGCAACCATGAAAATAAATGCCATTTGGGTGACTGATATTGTAAATGAGAGGTAAAGTAGGAATAGTCAGAAGAAAGATAAAATTCTGGCAAATCAGGAGAATCTTCATAAGTACTGCATGACAGAGCTGGGCACACGTGGTTTGGTCCAAGTTAAAAATGGTGGGAAACACAATGGTACCTGAGAACACAGTGATAAGCATCATAGGTATGAGTTAGCCGCGTGGACGAGGGTGGCCCAGGAGACAAGAGGTCCTTATATCAAGATAGCAAGAGGCTCAGTGACTTTTCATGACCAAATTACTTGTCACTCACAGGAGAATTCCACTCCAAGCTGGGGTGGTTCTAAACGTAGCTGTCAGCTGGTGGTTTCGGTTTGGAACATCGAAATCAGCAGGCACGAGGATGAAAAGCATGCTGAGGCGTGAGCATCTCTTGGTAAACATCTGCTTCTGAAGACTGCACTTGGGTGATTTGGCCACGCTTACCTTCAAAGGAGCACAGAAGTGTAAGAGTTGGTGGAATGCAGTAGGGAGAAAACCGAGATAGGTTGTGAATTACTGCAATGTCAGAAGTAAAACTTTTATGTAAATAATGGGGGATTCAGTTTTCAAATTTCATAGAAACTGGATGAAAATGCACCAAGAAATTAACAAGGGAACAGAGGTCAACAAAATTGGGGAAAGATTGAGATTCACATGGCAAGAGGACTGGTGGAAGTCCTTACAGCTGTGGAAAAGTACTACTATGTCAATAATTTGAAAGTACTATAATTCAAAAGAATTAAGAAAATCATTTTAGAATTTTTTTGAAAAGCATGTTCTTTAGTTAGAATTGCACAAAGGCTACTAAACTGACAAAGCTTAGATTCTGGAGCAAAAGCTAATCGACCATACACTGATCAGTACTAATAGAACACACACATTAATTGGAGACACTGTGCAATTTCTTATGGTTAGCTAACACAATTCTTAAGTTTATTATTCATTTAGAATTTCGTGCTTTTATGAAACAGTAGCCACAGTAAATCTTGTGCAAGAAAAGTCCCATTATATTTATTAATGGCAAGAGACAGGGAACTCCCTGAAGGTGTTTGATATTATTTGTGGTTATTCCACTCGAAGGTGGACACTCATAGAAATCTTTATGGGGTACAGGTGAATCCGGTCAAGTTTTTAAAAGAGCTATAATATCTGTCCCTTAAAATGACTTAACAGGATTGAAGGTAACAAAAGTGACCTCCGCTGACAGCATAGAACATGACACTATGGGGAGGGACAAAGAGTCAACCCTGCAAATACAGTCAGCCGAAGGGTGTCAGACCTGGAGCCTTTCTGAGAGCATCCTTGCCACTGGACAGGACTGCTATTTGCTGTGGGAAGCATGACATTTCAACTGAACTGGAGTCATAAGCATCTCAGGAGTACATTACTTAGAAACCACACCTTTTATTTAGAATCAACACTTAAAGTTGTGAAAATCTAACCTGCTGATTCCTATTTTTGTGTTAGAAATCAGCCCAACAGAACCTATACCCTCTTTTGAACTTTACAGCCTGGAAGTATCTGTTTCTAAAATCAACAAACACTGAAGAGACATTTTCACAATGCATCTATACATGGTGGAATAAAATAACAACTATGACCATATTAAAGGAACCTTATCTCGGACATGACTGAAGGCACATGAGTAAGAGTACTCATTTGTACTGATTTGTAAATACGCATTCATCATCCTATATTTCGCTTAAATAACAGATTTTTAAATTAAATGAGCAATACATTTTCATTCTAGTGTCATTCGTATAGCAAAATGAATGCCAAGGAGTTTTTGTTAGATGATTGATGTGAAAGTCTCATTACTAGATGTTCAAAGCAGTCAGGTCACCTGGCTGGAAATGAAATGTGATATGGAGGGAAGTGTTAATTACCCTGCAGAGTGACTTCTGGTCGAAATTATTTCACTCTTATTTCTGTATTTCCCTCTGACTACTGCTGGGTGCATGATTCTCTAAGAATTAATTTAAAAAAAGGAAACTGGTGAAAATAGATGAAGAATCAAAACAACAGAAAGGCAGGACAGCAACTTTTCGTAAATGGAGATGTAGCATTCAAAGATCCTCATCTACACGTGAAGGGGTGTAATTCTGCTTCAAGGTGATAAGTTAAAAATGTGTACTGTATACCCCTGGAACCACTAGTGAAAGAGCACAGAAGCAGGTGTCAAATGATATAAAATAAAATGATACAGATCATTCTGAGTAAAAGCAAGGTAGAAAAAGAAAAAAGAGTGGAATAAAGCCAGTATCAAGATGATCAATTTAAATTCAAGCATCAACATGTCATGTGTAAATTACCTAAATACCATAATTAAAAGGCTGAAAAGATCAGTGCTTCAGATAAAACAAGAAAAACACAACTGTATGTTGTCTGAGAAATGTATTTGGTTTTGGTGGTACTGGAGTTTGAACTCAGGGCCTCATCCTTGCTATGCAGGCACTCTCCCACTTGAGCTACTCTGCCAGCCCAGAAATGTATTTTTAATACGAAATCACAGATGGTTTAACAGTAAAGGGTAGGAAAAAACCACACACCATGCTAAGACTGGCAGAAAGAGAGCTGGGTTGGCTATCTTGATAGCCAAGTGGATTTGATACCGTGCATGCTGCAAGACACAAAGACTGTAAGCTCACCATGCCAGTGAGGATGGCCTTCGGAGTCAAGTTAGGCAAAGATGTAGAGCGTCTGGAACTCTGATTCTTGAATAGTGAGGATTTAAGCTGGTAGAACTGAGGAACACCATCAATATCTAATAAAGATCAATGTGTATTTCACGACAGAGCTGTTACCATTCCAGACAAACATATTGCTTTGTTGAGTTGTACATTTTTGTTCAGTTTTAGAATATGCTCTATATTAATCAACTTAAACTAATTGAACTACAGCTAAAGATAAAATCCATTAAAAGGCATCCATGAGCACTTCCTGAGCCTCAGGAAAATAATATATTTGTGGATTTGATTCTTTTTTATTTTTTTATGAGGTGTAAATATGAGCAGGATATTGCATTTCCTAACAGCAGCTTTGACCTGGGCTACTGAGGATGGCATTGACCCTGTAAAGAAAAATATTAGGATGGTGGAGAGAAGAGAAATTAAGATAAAATGTGTGTTGTCAAATGCTCTTACATTTATATGGAAGTTTCATTGAAGAAAGCCTGGCCATTGAATTAGTATGCAGAGGAGAGTGAGGAATTGATGGAAATTTTGACTTGGTTAGCTAGAAAAGAGCCAAAAAGTACCAAAGCATAAAGGAAGAGAAAACAGACTATACAGCCCCAAATATGTAAGTGTGTTTCTGCTTACACAGCAATTAATACATATGGTTAAATGGGTGAATTCCTGAGTTGCTGGGGTGGAAAGGTAAAATTGCTGATATAATTTACTAAGAGTTAATCAGTGCACAGCTTCCTTGCTTTTTTATACTTTATATTCTATTATTGTTGTACTGGAGTACATTGTGACATTTACAAAATTTCTTACAATATATCATAGCAGAATTTACCCCTTCCATCATTCTCCTTTTGATAAGACAGCTTTTTCTGTTTTATTTGAGGTCCTAATAAGGACTAAACTTTCCAAGTAATTCCTTAAAATGCCTCCTTTCTCAGACTCATAGCAGTGGATACTAATTGCAGTGACAGATCTATGCTAGGTACAAAAGATAATCAAGTTGGTGGGGTAAAGATAAAATTTCTGGTTTACACGGTGTATTATTAGTTTCCTATTGCTGCTGTAACAAATTACCTTAAATGTAGCTTAAAAGAGCAAAAATTTACCTTAGTCTGTCCTTCAGGATCTGACCCAGGTCTCACGGGGCTGAACTCCAGTTGTCCGTTGTGCTAGGTCACTTCTGCAAGCTCTTGGGGAAACTGTTTTCTCCATTTTCTATTTCTGCAGGCTGCCATCATTCTTTGGATCCTGGCTTCTCCTTCATCCTTGAAGACATTAATGGTGCAGTGAATCCTCATAACTTATCATACTCACATCTTATTTGCGTCTCTTTCCCCTTTAGTAACTTGTATGATTACATTGGCTGCACTTGAGTAGTGCAGGAAACCCTTCTTACGTTAAAATCGGTTGAGTACATAGCAGGTGTGATGGTTTCATGCCTGTAATCCCAACACTTGGGAAGCTGAGGCAGGAGGATCTTGAGTTTGAGATCTACCTGGGCTATATATAGAGGCCTTGTCCAAAACAATAGGTTGATTAGAAAATTAAATTGATCCACTACAGTAATTCTTCTGTGATATGTAACACAATATATTCACTGACTGCTGAAATGAGGACATGACATCTTTGCATGATCATTATGTCTACCAATATAAAAAACATGGCAGTCATTACTTTGCTGAGTTTACTAAAGATAGATAGCCATAAAGAAAAATAAGTAGGAGCAGACAGGGGTAGGAGCAAACTTTGAACAATACCATAAGCCTAACAGTGATGCTATCCTTGTTTCCTTCTGCTTCTTTCCAATTTGCGTCTCACAGGAATTTATCCTAAGTCCCTGGATGACTGATTCCTTGGTAATATCTGCTTCTGTAGAAGGTACCAAAGAACATAACTGCTACTGAGAGGAGGTTCTTAGAAAACATGCAGCAAGTGGAGATTTAGGGACCAACTTCTTCATCACGGAGTTGAAAGGAAGACTGTCTTGGAACATGGAGAGTGGCTAGTCTCTGGCATGAGATGGAAAGCACAATGGTGCAGACTGTGTGGTGTTGACTTAGCAAAGATCCATGTAGAGGAGGTTCTCGCTTATATGTTCATGCAGATATTCGAGACACGTTCATGAAACAATGCTTACACAGATATCAGTGGTAGGTGAGTATGCACAGGAGAGAAATTTCAGCAACACATATGCTCCTTCTGTACAATTTAAGTTTCAAAATATGCCTCGTGTTCAGTGTTATGCTAATTTCTTGATAAGTAGGAGTTCAGTGAATCTCAAATAAGCATGGCAGAAAAGTGATGTAGAGAAGAAAACTGAAACAGTGAGTGTCTAACATAAAAGAAATACACTAATGAGATCGTTGAATAAGGAGACAGGATGTTTTCTTGTTTCTTAGTAGGTATTATCATATAGTCTGTGTGCATTGGGAAAGGAGAAGGACAACACAGTTAAATTGTTGTAGTCAGCCAAAGGTTTAGCTATAATTAAGAAAAGTGAGGATGTATGGTTTTATACTATCAGAAAATCCTGTAAAATGCTATGAAAGTAAGAAATAAAATCAATTTGGCCGAAGTTAAGCCTTAAAGACTTTGGCTTGCAAGTCACAAATTCTAGTCCACATTATACTTTCAATTATTCTGTCTTTCGGTTCTCAGGGTATACTTGAGTATATGTCTTAATTTTTATATGTTTCGTAGAGATAAGATCTAATTTTTTTCTTTTTGGTCAGCCCACATAGTTAGAGGGTAACAGATTTTATGCATACATGTCTGTGTGTCTCTCAAACAGGAAACAAGAGCCCTACAATCTCTGACAAACAGAAAATAATATTGAGGTATTGAGAAAATACCTTACAGTGACAACAATATAAACAAGTCTTTTAATTATCACAGCAAAATAGATAAATTTGAAAATATGCCAATGAATCATACAACTAGTGAGAAACTTACGGTTCACACCTTCACAGCCTCGTGTCTTAGATGAAATAGGATGTATTTTCTTGAGCCATTCTTGCAAAGAGCTGGTAGTAGATTTGGAGTTCTAGATTCAGGCATTTTGTTTAAATGATTTGTGGGTTTTTTTCTTCTTGGAGATCAAGAGTTTTGAGGAATGAATTGTGATTAAACTTCTGAGTTTTCCTGAGGGCATTCTGGTATCTAGTTTACAAGTTTGGATTTGGAACATCATAACATAAATATATTTGTCATTTCAAAACTATTTAATTAGCATGTATTAGTTTCACGGGGGGTTTCGTCATGACATTTGCATATTTGCTCACAATGTACCTTGGTTAGTTTCATTCCCTCCATAAATCTCCCTCTTCCCCCCGGCCTCCTTCTTAAAATAATTTCAACAGGTTTCATTATTCTATTTTCATATAAGTACACAAAGTAACTTGACCATGTTCACCCTCCTGCACTCTCTCCGTTCACCCTCCTCTCCACTAGTATTCACCCCCAAACATTTTGCATATCTGTCCTTGGTTTTTTAAAGTACGTATTCATTGTTCAAAGGTCTTTCTCTGTGAATGAATGGTTTTAAACAGTAAAGTAACTTATAATATTGAGGAAACAACACGTGGTTATTTTCCTGCTTTACCTGAAAGGCCAGGTCAGAGCTTCAGATTCCATGACTTAAAAAAATTAGAGTCACTTCACAAGTAAAACACATTTTAAAAATACAGTTGGGGGGGGTCCTTAAATTTAATAGGCTTTTGAAATAACAGATAAGAAATGCAATGAGCCTGAATAAGGCAGCAGCAGTGGGGCTGAATAAATTAGAGTTGACACAGTGATGAGGTAAAATTGAGCAGTGATGTAGAAACCGATTATTTAGGTCTAGAGTTCAGGAGAGAGTCCCAACTGAAAGACACAGGTGGAGAGTGATACAAATGGATATTGCCAGATAGAAAGAACACAATTCTGCTCGTGGTGTCCAAAGAATGACTTGTAATTCTCAGGGTCTGAAGAACTGGTCTTGAGGAGAACACTGTAACATTATTTTTCATGTGCAGAAACACACAGACGTTCATCTGATGCAATAGATAACGACAACTTTCTGTCAACTAAGAAAATGACTGGAAGAAATTAAGGATAATACTCTAAATACATTGCTTTAAGGAAGCCAGTGGTGAGAAATGATCAAATTTAATAGGATGGTTGATTAGGTTAGGCTAACGTGCTTTTTTTCATATATGTTGATAATTATTTTGATTTATTGCCAGTCTTCAAAATGTTACACATTTTACAAAAGTGGGCACTATCAATTTCTTCAACTTCATCGTACAGATTGTCTCTAATTTCTGTCTAGTGTATTTTCTATTCTGAAGACTATAATTTTTAAACTACTTTTTAAAATTAAAATAACTTTATTATTATAAAAGCAGTTTTATGCATATTGCAGAAAGGTTGAAAATACATTAAAGCAAAATTAAACAAAATAAGGAAGGAGATCCCAGTCAGAAATTTTATGGTATTTCCTTTCAGTTTTATAATGTTTTAACAAGAATAAGATTTTGCTTTTCATATTTTTTGCTACTTTCTTGTTCTGCTAATAAATAATAAATAATTTTATCTGATATTCATTTGATTTTCAGATTTCACCAATTATCCCCTAATACCTGTTAAATTTTCTGTAAATTGGACAGATTCATACTTGTGCTGTGGGCATTGTGGCATTTACAAAAGTTCTTACAATATTTCAAACACATCATACTTGAATTCTTTTAAGATGTGTGGTGTATTGAGTTATTTGATTTTCAAATGGTAAACCAAACTTGCAGTTCTGAGATAAATTTTAATTGTTTGTGGTTTCTGGTTCTTCTTATATGTTGCTGGATATGTACATCCATTTGAGATACTGGTCTATCATTTTCTTTTATTGTGATACCTTTGTCTGGTTTTAGTACCTGGGTAATACTGGCTACATAAAATAAGTTGGGGATTTTTCTTTCTTCTTCATTGTTTGGAAAAGTTTATAGTTTTTTAGGATAACTTGATGTATCTTAGGAAATGATTCATAGGCACTTGATAAAAATGTGTATTCTATGGTTTGAGGGTAAACTCTTCCCCAGATGAACAACTTGTTTTATGCTTTGGACTCTTAATATTTCAACTCCTTGTTAATATTCTGCTAAGTTGTTCTACGCTTTATCAAATATGGGGTGTAGTGTAGCAGTCTTCATTTTTTTAATCTTCCTTAATTGCTCTAGCTTGCATTTCCTATTGTATATTGAATAGAAGTGATGAGATTAGAAATCTTTATTCCTCGTCTTAGAGGGAAAACAAAATTTTAGGTCTACACCACAATGTTTGATGTTACCTATGGGCTTTTCAGAGGCAGCTTTATTATGTTGAGGTATATTCTATCAATACCTAATTTGTTGAAAAGTTTGTAATGAGAAGACACTGAATTCTGTCAAAGGTATTTTCTCCATCTGTTGGAAAGATCACATTATTCTTTATTCAGTTAATGAACTGATTAGTTTATGGTGTGTCTTTATCCTTATTTCAGAGAAAAATCTCACATAAACTTAGTGAGTGATCCTTTCAATGTGTGGGTGATTTAGATTTCTAGTAATATATTGAGAATTTTTACATCCATGTTCAAAATTTTCTTTTCTTCTTGTGTCCTTGTCTGGCTTTAGTGTCCACATAAGATTTTCCTGATGCAAGAGTTTGGACATTTTCCCCTATCTTCAGTTCTTCTGGAAGAATTTGAGAAGGAATATAGTTACTTAGTTACTATATTAAGGGGTAGGGGCAATGTGGTCTTCTGGTTTGTTTTTTTAATTTATTTTTTGAGTAGAGTAGTACTGATTTAATCTCCATATGCATTATTGATTTGTTAAGACTTTCTAATTTGTCTGTCATAATGTTTTAATTTTATTAAGTTGTGGATGTCTGTGAATTTATTCACCTCTTCAAGGCTAGCAATGTGTTGGTGTATGCTTGTTCATAATGGTTCATCGTGATTCTTTGTACTTCTGTGGTGTCTGTTATGATGTCTCCTCATTCACTTCTGACCTTAACTTCTTAAGCTTCCACTATTCTCAATCTTGTTAAAGGTGTCAGTGTTTTCAATCATTCTGAAATGCCAGTTTTAGTTTTCTTGGTTGTTTCTACTGTTTGCTGGGTTCTGTTTCGTTTATTTCATATCTTTATTCTTTCCTTCCTTTTACTGACTCTGCACTTGATTTTTTTCTTGGTTTTTTTTTTTTAGTTCTTCAAGGTATAATCATAAATTGAGGTTTTTCTTCTATTTTTATTTTCTCAGAATATTTTAAAATTTCCCTTTGAGTTTCAGTTTTGATTCACTCTTTGGGCACATTGCTTAATTTTCACATACTTGTGACTGTCTGAGTTTTTACTTATTGGTCTCTAGTTCTGTGACATTGTGGTTGAAAAACACTTGATATCACTGCAGTCTTAAGTTTGTTAAGTCTAGCTTGGTACACAATGGGATCTGTCCTGTAAAATATTGTATGTATGCTTGCCAAGACTGCATACTCTGATGCTGTTGGTTAGAATCTCTATATGTATCTGAGGGTGGTCATGGGGGATCAGCCATGGCCCTGGGGTTGGGGCATGGGAGGAGTTGGGAGAAGTGGTGCTTCTTTTACCTACCAAGATGCTACACATATTGCCTGATTCTTGTGTGGAGGAGGTGACTGTGGCCAGTACTACTCCTCTGGTTCCCTAGTGATGAGGACGACTGCTAAGTTAGAGGCAAGAGAGCCCAATGTCCTCTGGGCAGTCCACTGGGACAAGAGTAGTTGCTGTTGTCTGATATGTGCCAACAGCTTCTCTTTTTTACTTGCTCCTGGCTATATCTGTTTTATTTTACTTTTTTCCACTTTGTTGGGGTAGAGACTTGAATAGGCCTTGTGTCTCTCTATGCAGTTTGGGTTGTAAATGGCTGCCTATGCTTATTTTTCTGAAGGCTGGAGTCTCTGACCCCCATCCTTTTGGGGATGTCACTCTCTTGATTGTTTTACATCTGGAAAGAATTTTTTAAAGAGGTTCTTGAAAAAATTTATCTAATCAATTCTCTTTAAGCTTTTAGGCATGTAATAACTTTAACTGTACCTCTAAAGATTCAATTTTTTTAGTTTTACTTTTTAAGTAATCTTCTCCTCCTTAGCTCTCCTTATGGCAGAATCCATTACTCCTTCTCAATCTTTGTCTTTTATACCACTTGTGTTTCAAATGGGTAAAATGAATCTTGGTTGTTAATTGATTTTCTGAAGTGAATATCTGAGAAACATTTAATAATGCAAACAAAGGGAGTTGTCTATCTTAACCCCCTCTTGGTGGGGTAAAAAAATTCATGAGAAGAAAACTAAGTGAGACAGTCAGGCTAGTTTATTTTAATTTAGGAGGTGGAAAGTGTACTGTTGGACAGCAGCCCTTGGAGAAACGTTGACTACAGGTAGATTTAAGGGACTTTGTGTAATTAAGGTTTTAATTAATTCCTTTATCAGTCCTACTGTTAGTTCTACACCCTTTGCTTCAGCAAGGAGCATCCCTTCCCAATTCCATTGTGGACGTAGCCACCTCACTCTGACCTTAGCTGCTGTCCTTTCTCCTTGCTATCACCCCAGCAGCCGTCCTGTCCTTTTGCTGTCATCCCCAGCTGCCATAACCCTCCTCATGGGAAGCACTGGCCTTTGTTGTCCCTGTCACCTGCACAGCAATGCCTCTTCTCCCTTTCATGTCCTGCACTCTTTCCAGGCTCACTGCTCATCTGTCTGTCTCAACCTGGAAGCCTCAAAATGACTTCAATTATTCTTTATGCCTTAGAACTTGTGAAGTTCCCACATGAAGACAAAAAAATAAAAAGAAAGAAAGAAAGAAAAATAAGTGCTAACAAAATATTGCCGAGTTGGCATACTTTCTGTGGGATTTATAGACTTTTGTTTATGTGTGACATTAAGATATAAACTGTTGAAACAAAGAATGACATAAAGGTTATATTGGCAGTGGATTTCACTCTCAAAATAAATGTAACTAAAACCATAAATTATTTAAAACACTGCTGAGAAAACAGAAATGAAAATAGTTTCTTAAATCATATTTTTAAACTTTGAGACAGAGAATAACTTACAAAAATAATGAAATGTAGGCTAAAGGCACTGTTGACAATGTGTATTTATCCTCATTTAGAGTCAGGTATTAGTAAATAACATTTTATAATTATTTGACACTAAATCCATGCAAACCTCAGATCTCATTGATTAACAGATGCTGTTGCCTATTGACCCAGTGCAACCCTGGCACTCTTCCCCATGCCCACAGAGACCTTAGCAACAGTATTCACTCCTTTTGAACGCCTTCTTAGGTCCTGTTACACTAGGATTATGCTTTTTTTTTGGTCTGCAATTTCAATTTCTCCTGTTACTGAGTTATGTAGAAGTAAATCTTCAAGAAGAAATAAATAAAAAGGAAGCACAATAAGAAAAATTGCTGCACAGCTCCTAGAAGTAGGAATATTATTGGTATAGCTTAAAACTCTATTAACCAACATCCTCATGATTGCAGACAATTGCTAAGGCAGAATGATAAGAGTACAGATGTTCTCCCCTTCCTTTACCTGCACACACATACACACACACGTACACATATACACATATACACATACACACACACATACACACACATACACACATACACACTTACATACACACATATATAATACACACATATACACATACACACATATATACATATACACATGCATACACAGCTGCTCATACACAAACATACTCATATACACACATATACACATACACACACATACTCATATACACACATATACACAAACACACACACACATACACAAACACACACATATACTAGGGACTCTAATTCTGAGAAACAGTCCTGTTCCAAAGCTGCCAGAAAGCATTGTGTTGCTACACCAGCTTGTGGAAGTTTGCACACGGCCAGAGCCCCAGCTCAGTCAGAACACAACTCAAGAGGAAGGCAAGGAAGCCAACACTGATGTTGTCTACACATTTCGTTTCCCATGGGGAATCCTCGAGCTGTGATTCCTACCTCTCTGCTGTTTGTTTTTCTTCCGTTTTTTAAGCAAACATCTCTTGATGTCCTTTCCTCACTCACATGAACTTTTCATCATGACAGCCATGCACCTGAGTCGTCTTTTTTAAAAAAAAATTTTTTTGTTCATTTATTCACATGTGTGTACATTGTTTGGGTCATTTCTCCACCCTGCCCCCCTCCCCACCCGTCCCCCCCCACTCAGTTTCAGGCAGGTCCTGTTCTGCCCTTGTGACTGCTTTTGTTGAAGAAAGGACATAAGCATAACAAGGAAGACAAAGCATTCTTGCTAGTTGAGATAAGGACAGCTATACAGAGAGATTCCTACTATTGTTTCCATGTAGCCATGTGTTACAACCCATGTTGACTCAACTCTAACTGATCCTTACCTTCGTTCCTGATCCCTGCTAGTGATAACCTGTCATTTTAAGGTTTCTATATTAAAAAGCTGAGTAGTCTTTGAACACTTGATTAGAAACCCTTTGTCACAGACACAGATCCCGACATACACCACTGACTTTAAGAAGACAGAGCTTTAAAGGAAATGGATTCCTCACTGATTCTGTGCATCGAATCTTTCGGCACTCTGACTCTTTGAGTAAAAGTAAGATGGTGTATTATGCAGAGCCCTCACTCATAAACGTCATTAAAACGTCAATACCCCAACTCTGAACTCTGTGAACGTGTTATGTTACCTGGCAAAGGATAATTATAATTGTAGATAAAACCGAATTTGTTAACCAGTTTACAACAAAAAGGTAAAAATGGCTTATATTATCAATGTAGGCCCAACGTAATCACAAAAGTTCTTAAGTGTGCAAGAGGGAGGCAAAAGATGAGGCCCAGTCCGGAGACATGAAGAGAACCACACCACTCAACGCTGGCTTTAAACATGGAGGAGGGGCCTAGGGGCCAATGAATTTTGGCAGTCTCTAGACACTGTAGTCTTCTCTGCATCCTCTAAAAAGGAGCACAACCTGGCCTACACCTTGATTTTTTTTTTCCCACTGAGACCCATGCCAGATTTCTGACCTTAAAAACCTTAAGATAATAGTTTTGCATTGGTTTAAGCCAATGATTTTGGAGTCATGTGTTACAGCAGCATAGAAAAACATATTTTGATCTGATAGAGATACCAGGGACACCCTAACCAAATTATTTCTTTGCTCCAAATTTTAAAGCTATTCATTTATGAAAACCGGCACAAGTTCCATTTCTTTTCAACGTGTCTTGGACTTTTACCATGGAGACATTATCATTTTGGTGTCAGACATTTAGGTTTCACCATTTTGGTTCCCACTATTAATTGAGGCAGGATAGTTAAAGTAAGATAAAGGAAAATCAGAAAATATATCATTATAATAATAATAAGCCAGGACCAGGAAATGACACAGAATCAGGACTGAAGGGGGACAAATCACTACAACAGCAAGAAATTGAATCAATGGTTCAAAATTGAAAAGACTTGAATTCCTTCTGTCACCTCTTTTCTCTCCCAGATGCTAGATGTGACATAATTCCCCTAGATGAGCAATTGACTTTGAGACTAGGCCGTACCTGGCTTCTGCAAATCTATGACTGGGAAGAATACCTGAAATAAGAGCATACAACAGCATCACAAGACCCTGTGATTGTAGGGTCAGCCCAGCCCCTTTGTCTCTAGGACTGGGCAATGGTATGGAAATGGAGTAAATGCAAAGTTACTAGGTGACCATGCATCCAGGTGACCTGTTCTGAACTAGAAACCCAGCCCAGGAAGGGACCATAAATACTGCTAGGATAAGGACCACCCATCAAGCCTTGTCCCCGCTTTCCGACTGCTTATCAGAAGAGGATGGCTGACTCTCCCTGTTCTCTTTCTCCGTGCTGGCCTGCTACTTTGTAGGCCCCTTCAAAATTCTTTTTGTCTCACTGGTCAACTGGAATATTGAGTAGAGCATTCTCTTATATTGGAGAAATCTCTCCTTTTCCAAATACCCTCCTTATGACATTAATTACATAACACTCAATAAGCTATATGAAATGTGGGAATTTCAGGTTTTCCATTTAGGAAATAGTAATAATTTTCTGGACCTCAAAGCATCTTAGTTATGAAGAAAAATAAGATCATGCTTGCAAAGTATTTAATATCATTGTAGACAATATATTACATTTTGGTTGATCTTATTTTTCTTTTATATGTTTAGTTTTAGTTTTCTTCAGGTGGTCCTCACCTGCATTCCAAATTTTTGACACTCGTCATTAATTCTCTGCAGTCTCCATATCTTGACATATTTTTCTCTTAGAAGTATAATTCCTTGTTTTATACTAAATTACTATAGTCAAAATAGGTCCAAATTGTTGGTTTCATATACATACCTCAAACAAAGCCAAGAGATAAGATAAAAAACCCTCTAGAAAATAAATCCTGTAATAGAAAAATATATTTCATAAAAGAATAGCTGTGACAACTTTGTCACCCTAAGTATTCACTTAAAGTAGACCTAAGGAGTTGTGGCATCCAGAGTACCAAGTTCTTCAACCTGAATGAAAACTGCTTCCATCCACTGACTGGAGGGAAAGTGCAACAAAGGATCAGATAGGTGTTGTGTTATCTTTGGGCTTGGTCCACAGCTGGAGGTGCTGTTAAGCTGGTGTTGGAAATGTCAGGAGGTGGGGCCTATTTTCAGGAAGCAGGTCGCTTGGGGCCTTCAAAGGTTGTCCTTGTCCTATTGTGTCTTCTGCTCTCTGTCGCCTTCCTGTGCAACCTGAGGTGAACAGCCTCCTCCTCCATGTGCTCCAACCACCCTGATGTTCTGCCCAAGAACCTGCAGCCAAGCAACAAAGGACTGAAACTGAAAGAGTGTGCCAAAATAAGTCCTTCCTCACCCAGGTTGTTTCTGTCAGGTATTCTGTCACAGTGATATAAAAGATTCTTTTCAGCAGTACTAAGGTTTCAACTGAAGGCCTTGGTTTTGCTAAACAGGTGCTCAAATGCTTGGTCCACACCCCAGCCATTTTTACTTTGGTTATTTTTGAGATAGGGTCTCACATTTACACTCTAGTGGATCTGGAAAGTGATACTTCTATTTTACGTTTCCCACATAGCTGGGATGGTAAGCATCCTCCACCACACCCAGACTTTTTGATCAGGGTGCTGGTCTCCCAAACTTTTTGTCTAGGCTGGCCTTGAACCATGATCCTCCCAATCTCTACCTCCTCAGTAGCTTGAATTACAGGTATGAACCAGCATATCCAGCTTGATTTTCTTTTTGACTTATAAATTTTATCATGGAAGTAGCCTTCATAAAGGAAGGGTAGGAGTGTATGATATGGAAATGCATTTGTTTGTATTTGAGATGCATAATCCCAGAAAGAGGCCTCCCAAAGGGGTGTGCAGTACTGGTGATGGGGAGAGGGTCAGCCAATGGAGGTCCTGTATAATATGAGCAGTGAAGAGAGTCACGTCTAGAAAAATAAATAACAGATGTGAGAAGCACGGTTAACAGGAATGCAGGTGAACAGGGAAGAGGTGTTTTTTCCTGCAGAGCTAGGATTACAGCGAAGCTGGAGAAGTGGGTGGGATGCTGGAAGTCAATTTTGAAGACAGTGTTGGTATTTGTCACACAGACACATGAGGCAAATTTACAAGTGACAAGTAATAAAGTAACCTGTTGGAATTGCTGGTGTCATGGCTCTTACCTGCCAAAAAGTGTATGTACAGAGGGGATGAAGGCCAGTGGAAAATGCTGGGGAATTTGTAAGGCAATGAGGAAGGGTTTTTTTGGGAGGAAATTAAATAAAATGTCCCCAGTCTCCCAGCCCCCATGCAACATTGTGATTATCATTATATTTTTGCCTGTGAATTTAGCAGTATTAGACATTTTGTGCCCAGCTTACACCATTTAACAGATCGACCTCCAGATGTGTCCATGTTGTCCCAAATGACAGGATTTCCTTCTTTCTCGAGGGTGAATGGCATTTCACATTTTCTTTATCAACTCATCCACTGAAGGGCATTCGTGCTGATTCTGTATCTTGGCCATTGTGAGGCTGGAGTGCAAGTTGGCATGTGTGACTTCTTTTCTGTGGATATGTTTAATTTAGAGGAATTGGTGAATTTTGTGGCTGTATTTTTAATGTTTTAAGGAACTTCCATTTGTTTTCCATAGTAGCTGTAATAGTTCACTTTCAAACCAGTAATCTGCAGAGCTCTTTTCCATCACACCCCTGTCACTACTCAGTATCTCTCATGTGTCTGAACGAAGCCATTTTAATACGTGTGTGCTGATACCTTTTGTGGTTTTAACTTGCATTTCTCTGGTGATTGGCAATGTAAGCATTTTTCATATACCTGTTGGCCATTTTTATGTCCTCTTTACAGAAAAGTCAGTTCGGGTCCTTGGCCGATTTTTAAAACTCGTTTATTTTCTTGATACTTAGTGGTGTGAATATATTTTTTAACATTGCTCTCTTATTAGATTTATGGTTATCTAATATCTTCTGCTATTCTGTACATGGTCATTTCACTCCACTCATTGCTATTCAGAAGCTTTTCAATTTGGTATACTTCCATTTGTCTTCATTGGCTTTCTCAACTGTGCTTTTGAGGTCATGTTTAAAGGTTTTTGACCAAATGAATGTCATGGAGCCTTTTCCTGATTTCTTCTAGTACTTTTATGGTTCTTGGTATTTTACCTAAGTCTTTAATCCATGAATTGACTTTTTGTCTGTGGTGTGAGATGACGTTATGGTGTTTTTTTCCTGCATGTGGGTATCCATTTTTTCCAACACAATATATTGGAAACACGACTTTTCCCCTAATGTTTGTCTTGGCACCTTCATCAAGAAAATAAATTGACCAAAACTGCATGGATTGACTTCTGGTCTATTTATTCTAATCCACTGGCCTATGTGTCTGTTTTTATACCAATATCTTATTTTCATTTGTATAGCTTCGTAGTATGACTTAGAGTAGGGCAGTTATGTGATATCTCAGGTTTTGTTCTTTTTTGCTCAGATTTCTTTGTCTATTCAGGGTTATTTATGGATCAATGAAAACTCTAGTGTTTTTTTCTATTACCTTGAAAAAAGTTATTAGAATTCTGATAGAGGTTATACAGGATATAGATGTCTCCTGAAAATATGGACATTTTAACAGTAGCAATTCTTCCAACCCATGGACACATGGGATCTTTCTATTTCATTTGTTTCTTCTTCAAATATAAGTAGAAATGTGGCCCAATCAGTTTTATCAATATATCTGTTTTTCTTCCTAACATAGGTCTGACATTTTGGAGTAGATCAGAAGAAGTATGGTGCCAAGAGCAGGAGAAGTGATTGTGCAAGTGTGTGAATGTAAACTAAGTTAAGTCTTTATAGATGTAGAACCAGGAATCATCATAATAATTTTCTAATCAAAGAACTATCATTCAGTTTCTGCGAAGTCTTCCAAACATGTAAGGGATGTATGCTCTAATTCCAGTGATGTGGAAAAGAAATGAGAATTGAAGCTTTCTTCTGAGTAACATTGTTCTAAGCATTTTTATAAGAGGAACATATTCTTATCAGTCATATTAAGTATATAAGTGGCTATTAATTGAGATATAATTGTCTTTCTCACCATGGAAATTTCTTATTAAAATTATTTTAAAGCCAAAAATAATGGGTATGGTATGGACATATAACTTGGAGTAACTGTAACAAGAAAAATTACTGACTACTTCAATGAGGATGAAAGGGATAGAAAGAATTTTTAGTGTAAGCAAATCAACACTCTCTGTAACTATTCTACATTTTTAAACTATTAGATTGGTGTGACATATGGGCCTTTAATGAAAAAGCAAGAAAATCCTACTTTGTACAACCTACTGGTAAATGATGACTTAGTAAGGGATTATTTAACTGAAATATTCATGAATATTAGGTCATAAAAGATATGATTTAATATGATGGTTCATTGTAGACAAAGGACTATTTTTAGAGAGATTCATTATAACCTGTCCCAAGATAATTCCTAAACGAATCTCAAATTCTGTCCTGTGTCATGTCTCACAGTGTCAATATTTGTGACTCAGACTAGCTGCCTTGGCTCTCCCAGTTATGAGGCCAAACCTGAAAATATCTGCCTTGGGTATTTCTAATTTTTGACCTGGTCAAATATTCCACTGAATTAAACCTCATTCTCTACTTTCTACAGTCATATCTCTTATAAATTAGCATATTCTAGCACAAACATGTATAATAACAGATTGAAATAGTCCTTATTATATAGAATTTTTGCCCAGTACCTCCAGGGACAAAATTTGTCACCATATCTGTTTGCTGTTAGTCTTTCATGCGCTATTCACTCTCATGAACATGTTTTTATCTGTAAATAAAAACAACATTACTGTTCATGAGATTTTTAATAGTACCTGAGCATCCTATAAAACACCATGAATAGTATTGTTTGTTTAGATGCAGTATAGGTTAAATCCTGGAAATTGTCTTAGTCATAGCTCAAAGACATGTGGACAAAACAAACAGATGTAGACAAAAGCCTCTGCTTCAAAAAACTTTCTGGTAGAGAAAGGAAGACAAAAAACTGAAGCTACTCATAAACTAAATAATATGTCAGAAGGTTCTCTAGAAAAAAGTAGGGAGGAATGATAAGAGGTGTGTGCAGAAGTGCAAATATAAACAGAGAAGTCCCACTCTACTGACATTTGGGAAAAAGATAAGATACAGATGAAGCATAATGTAACTGAAAATTCAGGGAGCAAATGTTCCATTCAGAATGGTCAGAATTCTCCAATGCCTGATGCTTATGTGGTCCCAACGTGTTCAAAGAACAAAGAGGAGAACAAAGAAGATGGGAGAGATGTGAACACAAGGTGGTAGTGGACAGGCTAATGGAGGTTTCTCAAAACCCTAACAGTCTGGCCTTTGTTCTTTTATTCTGAGTGGAGTCGGAAGATACCAGAGTCTTTGAAGATTCTGGAGTGAATCATTTTATATGTGTTGAAAGACCATTCAGATTATTTGTTGTAAGAAAAATAAATTATAGGGAGTGGAGGTACATGTGAGGTGTGTGTGACACAAGTGGAAATAGGGACCAACTGCACTAACCCTCCTGCTGGAGGAAGGTAGCAAAGAAGACCGTGGTTATCAGAAGACAGACTATGGATATATGATGAAAGCAGAGCTAAGAAAAATTGCTGATGTATGTGGCAGGTGAAAAAAGATGGACACATGGATATTGACATACAAAAACTGACATTTACTAAGATGGCAAAGATTATGAGAGGAGCAGGCATGAGGCTGAAGGAACTGAAGAATTCAGTTTTAGTTAGCTGATATTTATTTTTTAGGCACCCCAAATCTTTACAGTTGGATTTAATACTTGAGCTTCTAGATAGAAATAATAGAGACAAGAGCCTATAGATAAAAATTAAAGACATGAAGTTAGATATTACCAAGGAAGAGAAAAGGAGGAAACCATAAGTGATGAGGACTGACTTAGGAGAGGCACTCACATGCCATGAGAAAGAATCAGTGAGGGAAATAGAGATGCAAAGGCAGACAGACAGCAAGCCAATGGAAAGTGTCTCCTGAAAGTGGAGTGGAGAATGTTTTGTAGGGAGGATGGAGCTCAAGGGTGTCAAAGTTTATTTATTTCTGGTGTCCAAGCTACACCAGAATAAGAAGTATGCGATTATTAGATGAATCCATTGTATATGTTCTGAGTTTTCCGTGGTAAAGGTCATTAGTTACGTCACACAGGAGTTTTGGTGGTGTGGTGGTGTGACAGGAAGTAGAGTCTTAATCAATGTGTGTTATGATGTGGAGAGCACCTGGAGCCACAGGGCAATGGCTGAAGAGGCTGTGAAATGAGGAAGAATTTAATGACTACCACAGAGATAATCAGCAGCATGGCTAGATGTTGAAGGAAACGATTCATAAGAGAGGGAAACCTTGATTACATACGGAGAAGAGACTGGGCTTTGTGGGGATGCACATGGAAGCAATGCTGAATTTGGGCAGGTCAGTGTCCCACAGTAACAGGTTTAGTCTATGCAGGACACAGCTGACGCTGCAATCGCCTGGGTAAAGCTGGGTGGATAAATGAGGCTGGTGAGGCATGCAGAGGATTCCTTCTAATTGCTTTGTTTATTTTTTTTAGCTGAAACAAGAAACAAATACATTTGCTGGGAGTGGTGATGTGCAAAGCCCTGAAGGAGGAGAGAAGTGTTGTATGTAGAGCACTTTCAGCAATGCAGGACAGACGGCAGATTATATCATGACTGTTCTTTCTAGGACTGCTGCTGTAATGTTTCATACCAAACTGCCTGAAAACAGTGCTTTAGCCAAAAATAACGACTTTAATCAAAGTAATTTTAAATAGGATGCAAATGTTAGTGAGGAAGACAATTGCACCTTCAGAGTTTCTGAAATTGTGCTCATGTAGGACTCACTTCTCTTCCTCTCCTTTGTGAAATAGCAGTTTTCACTCTCCTGCACTGCTCAAAATCCACTAATAAATCCTACAGCTGCATTCAAGTTGCAAGCAAGATTCTTATAATTGAAAAAATATTCAAAATAAATTCAAATTTTTTGTTCTTAAAAAAGATGTATGCTACTCTGAAGGAAGTTGGAAAAGCAATTACCATAACATAAATTATAGTTATGTCTTTTTTAATATTAGCTCTATTTGCCAAATGTTATATTCACCCCAAATAAAAACCTAGAAATGTGTACTTACACATGGAAATATAACCCATATTTTTATTTAATAATATAAAATATTACACTTGATTTTCCTTGCTTGTATAGAGCATTAGTGAAATGGTTTTCTTTTTTAGCCCAGAGTGGATAGAAAACAATTTTTTTGGAAATAATTTGTATGTGTGTCTAGAGAGAAGGGATTCTACAGGCAATCGTGTCAGTGAATAGAATTGGTGGAACTAATGTTCACAATGTCCCTGTTCCCTGGATTTTGCTCATCTCATCACTTTGCCTGATATTTAGATTGAGGTAGACAGGGAGTTACATCTATTTCCTCATCACTCTTGTTTTACTGTACAAATGACTTGCTGGACCTCCTTGTCTATATTTACTATCAAGCAATTTACTGTAGAAAAATATTAAATTGTTGCAGGAATAAGTTGATGATTAATAGTAAATGTTCTATTGTTTTGAATTAGTATAACATTGTCCAACTGTGTCCCACTCACTGTCAGATAAATATTTGTAGGTTTCAAAGTTCCTGTGTCCCATGACAAACACTTGGAGGTCATGCGTGCTACCCTCAGCTTGGAGTAGGAGTGCTCTTGCCACTGGTAATGCTTGTGTAAACTTTTTGTGGACTTTAACAAACTCTCATGTCTCAGCATCCTTTGAATCTTATCAGTAGCCAACATTCAGGCAGCTGTCACTCTACCAAGCTTATAACTATTGTGATCTCAGCATACTTGGAGTGGACAGTGTTCTTCTATGGCTACAAACCGTCTTCAGTGTTGAAACTATTGATAATGTACAAAAGTGACAGCACTTTGTGGATTTGGGGGACTATGACTGATTACAACCAAAAGCATACTGGACGGTATCACAATGGGGCTGAAATCTAGTGAGCTTTATGGTCTCATTACCCAAGGTCAGAAAAATGTTCAATTCTGCTTGGCTAGTACCAGATAGCTCTCACATTTCAAAAAGCAATATGGCGTGAAAAATAACATTTCAGTTGAGACATGTTCTGCAGATCAAAAGGCTACGTACAAATTTGAGAAACCCTTCCTAAGTGTTATACAGAAAAAGGATTCCTTGTAAGAGCTAGATTTCAATGCTGATGAGGTTCAGTTGTTTTACAGCATTGCAAATGAACCTGAGTAACCTAAATGGCAGGTTAGTGGAAATGGTGAGATGAGAGGCTGACAGGATCCTACCAATGAGCTTCCCTTAGGAATAATAGCTCAGGGTTTGCCCAGTATGTAAAAGTGATCACTGACTACAGACGAGTCAATTGTGATTGCTGAGTGGTGTGTACTTCCTTCTCTCTGTTATAGGACCAAGGATGATTCTATGAAGGTTAGGTCCAAAATACCCAGAATCCATGCATTTAGTTTTGTTTTTTCGTCAACTTTTATCAACTTGGCTAGGTTGACCTCCCAATCAGAGAATTTGGTTTTTAATATGTCCTGTTACAATGAGAAATAGGAAGATTTTCTCCTAGGAGTCGGATAGGTGTGTTTTGTGAAATACACATACCATCGTCCTATTACTCAAACATCAGTTCCCATGCAGCTGGGAAGAGACTTCCCAGATGTTACTAAGGTACCTGATCAATTGATTTTAGTTAATCAAAAGGAAGAGCATCCTGAGTGGGGTAGTTCAATCAGGGAAAGCTCTCGAGACTAAAATCAGAGACTCCACAAATCTGGAAGAAGAGAAGATTGTAAACTACGTCTATGCACACTGCCTCAATACAGCCATCACACTTTGAGCTTCCCTTTAACACCATCATATCACAGTGGTGTAAACTCTTTTCCATTTTCTCTCTCTCTCTTTCCCTCACCCCCTCTCCTTTCCCCTCTCTCAACATCATCTATGTCACTGATCTACCCCTCTCTCACTACTCTACAACTATACCTTCATCTACGTGTGTATGCCTGATCCATATCTATAAAATACTAATGACTTTTCTTCTTCTAGTTGAGTACAGACTTAAATAATTTCTTAACCAAATTATTCTTCCATTATTCCCTGTATGTTCTTGTCTGCAATGCCTGGTTCATATCCATGTCCTTGTTCTCTCTCCAACTTGAGAAAAATCCCATACTTTTTCTCTTCCTTCCTCCTTCCCACCATTTTCCCTTTCTTCTTTCTTTTCTTCCCTCTTTTCCTCCCTCTACTATGTCACAGAGCATCTTCTTTTTCAACTGACCTTCTTATTCTCAGAACACCATAACTGAATGGTCTTCAACAACTCTGACCCAGCAGCTTTAAAGCAGAGAACACAAGGTCATTTAATATTGTAAGATGTGTAAGATTTTGGTATGACAACACAGGGACTGGAGACAACAGTTAAAATGGTAGGGAGGCATTCAATTTCTTAGCAAAAACCCTGTTATATAGCATAATATATCTGAGCATAAAATGAACTATTATGCTTTGATAAAAGTCTGTTAATGAGTATAAAGGAATGTGAAGTTAGTACATAGGCAAGAGGCACACCAAGACAGACTTTGGATATTGGATAAAGTGGCATTGCTTTACCTTTGCAACAGTGTTCTTTCATTTTACTCTTTGTAGTTATTTATAAAGATTTGCATCTTCTAGCCTCATTTAGGAATCTGGAATTGGATTCAATTCAAGTAAGTTGAGGAAGCAGTGATATTAAATTTACTATGTCAATGATGATATTAGTCTCTGTTGGGGAGGTGTGTGTACCTCTCCCTTTCTCTTCTACAGACACCTTGGAGAACATCAAGGGTCCATATGCTACAATTACAACTGATGGGAACTACCTGGCACAGACTGGGTTTGTATCAGTGAAAAATGAGCATGTGATTTGGTTAATCTGGGATTTGAGATTAATTCATTAACACAAGATAGCCTACCCTTTTTTTTGAATAATAGACCATAGAAAGATGCTTGAATTTCATCATAATAAAAAAAGAATCAATTAAACAATATTAGGGAGAAAACAGTATAAACTAGGGCATAGTATTTGAGTCACTATAAATTCATATAATGCACCAACAGTAATTCTGTCCCTTTATTTTCTACTGATTCAAGAGTTTCAATATGCCTTTTCTCAGAGCTGTTTTTGGAGAGAAAAGGTTATAAAGGTATCAGATTGAAGATAGAGATCAGTTAGAAAACTGTTAGAAAAGTCTGGGTGAGAAATGACAGTATTTGAATTATAGCCATGGAAGTGGAAATTGAAGAAAAGAAATACATTCAGAGATATGTGGGGCAGGATTGGAGAACCTTTCTTAAAGTGGCTGAGGAAATGAAAAGTGAAGTCATGTGCTTGGTTTATACAGTGATAATCTACCAGTATGGCAGGGAATTTAATACGGTCACAACTAATGCCTCATTTTCACTATTTTTATGTTCATAGCAATGCAAGCCACACATCTTGACTCTCCAATAGTACTTCTCAGGCCCAGAAATTTAACTGTGGGCTCTCAGGGGATGAGACGAAGCCCACATTGATAGAACTATGGTACCCCTAGTCTCCGATTCAATCAGAGTAACACCTCCATGATAATGAATTTCTCTTTAAGTTTATGCTTTGTTTAATTTTCTACATTCTCCATAAGTTAGAAGGCACATTTCTGTTTTCTTTAAGACATTTGCCATACTGATAAAATCTAAGATGAATTTTGCCTGTGCTGGAGAATGTCTTATTCAGCAGTTCTCAATAATCAGTGAAGGTCTCAAGATTTTACGATATCTGCTTCTACCACTGATGTCATCGCATTTTGCTGTTTTCTGGAGCTCCCCAAATTGAAGGGATATATTTTGCTACTTACTCCACAGTCTCAGGTCTTGAGCTTTTCATTTTTTTCCAACTTACAAAGTTACAGATCTCTTTGGGGACTCTTCACTGATTCATACATAGAAAATACCACTAGAATCTGTGACAACACTGAAATACTTGAGCTCCTGGGATAAGCACACAGACAAGAACCCCTAATAAAGCTCAGACCAAACAAATTCACATACAAAGAAACTGATTTTTGTGTAAATTTTGTATTTACAGCACCTGGAAGACAGTCTGATATAAAGTAGATGATAAGTAAATCTTCCCTGACTCAGCATTCATTTAGGCAAGATTGGTTGGCTATCTTCCCTATGCCACAGTCTGTGTGGTAGACTGTGAGACACAAAAAATGATGAGGAAAAGGAAAATAAGGTTCACTATCATCATAAAGAAATCACATGGGCATTCAAAGCAACTAGATACCGTGGTTCAAAATGGCGTCTTTATGGATGCAGTACAAATGACTTACAGATAATCCAACTCTTAGACAATGCCTAAAAGTTAATCCACATAAAAACTCTTGAAAGCCTACTTCTTCCAGAGCTTTTCCTTATTGTGCATTGGATCAGGTGTTCCCTGGCTGGCAATGAAATTAACAGGCAGTCTTCAACCCTTGGTCCCAGAATTTTTAACACTTATATGAAATATCATTTTTAGCCAATATACAGAATATCCAAACGTTCAAATTTGGATATCTAACGTGCAATTAAATTTTTAGCTGCAATAAACAGCAATAAAGTCACCTCTGATAGCAATTTGTGCACTCTGTGCAGTTTTTAGTAGACTTACTGCTCCAAACAAAGTAAACAGACAGATACTGCTTAACAGAAAGAACTGAAATGTGAGATAAATTGGTCATTGTTAGGAGTCAGCCTTCAAATATAATTTAAATAACAGCTTCAGGTAGTTAAAAAACCTTTAGCCTCCTAATCAAATAGCTTCTATAATGGTAAGACAGACAGAATAATTGCCTGGTTAGTCATGACGTACAAGCTCTAAAGTTCAGCCATAGGTCCAGAATTGGAAATAAACATTCTTAGGAACAAAGCACGATTGATGTGCAGCTTTGCAAACTAGGTACATGCTGTGGAAAGGGCTATTCATAGACGTTCGCATCACGGTTGAGCTCACGCAGCACTCTTTTGGGCATACTTCCCTGACTCTGTCCTGGCAGAGGTGTAATTAACATGTGCCTTCAATTGGAGAAGAAAGTTAAAGATCCATTAATTATTGTTAGATTTTCATTACGTTTAAAGTGACTGGAATGGAAAGATTAGCAGTAGAACTTCAATTCCATGGTTGAAAGCCATGACTATTTTATTATCTCTACAGCTTTGTTAGAATTTTAAGAAAAAGTGGAGGCAATTTTCTAGTGGCTGCAAAAAATATTTGCAGTTAAGTGTTTATATTAACTTCTTTACTCATTTGTGTCTTTTAATGAAATGTTTGTTGTTCATGTGTTTATGAACGTCACAAATTATGGTTATTCATGATTTCCTTCTTAGTTTTCTAAAACTGGAGTTTTATAGACAACCGTTATAATGAATTTCAAAGGAACTTATTCAGTTTTAAATAGAGGCATGGTAAGAAAGATGTACATGATCTAGGTATTTAAAGTACTAATCACACATTATACACCTCGTCCTGTGCTCTTCACATGGACAATGGTTGCACTTACCTGAGCCCTGCTCTCTCTGTAAGTTATGGTGATTAGGGAACAGCCACATTTTTGAGTTCTAGGATATATCTCCTTGCAAAAAACTTGCCTTCCCAATATGACTTATGAGACTTCCACAAGTGGAAGACACTTGTGTTAGTCACTTGCTGTCATTACAACACAAAACCTGAGAGAATCAACTTCTAAAGACAAAAGACTTATTTTGGCTCACAATTTTAGAGGTGACAGTGCACAGTGGGTTGGACCCTTTGCTTGGGACAAGGCAGCAAATCATGGTAGGAGAATGTGGTAGAGCAAAACTGCTGATGTCATTATCATAAAGCAATGGGGAAAGATTCCCAGGATTCCCTTCAAAGAACATGACACTGATGACCCAAAACCTTCCCAATAGCGCCCCACCTCTTAAAGGTTCACCACTTCCTAATATGCCATAGGGGGAACCAAGCCTTTATCATATGGACCTTTGGAGGACATTCAAAGATCCCAACTGTAGCAACACCCTTGTCTACTTATGAAAAAGTTAGACACACATCTTTTAAATTTCTATTCTTTGACTCATAAATTCTTTGCTAAAATGTTTGACTCAGAGAAAATCTGGACATAATACCATCTAACTGAACTCGATTCTTTTTCTGAGAGGTCTCTGATCCCTACTTTCTCCTGAGATTAAACACTCATTGAAACAATAACTCACTGGTCCCCACCTTTCAACACTTTGATAAAGCATCATATTACCTGTTCATCCCCTCTACCACAGCTGGTCCTTCTAAAATTGCTTATTCCCTCCTAAAATCCTTTTCTTTCTCATCTGCGACACACTTCTAAACATCATGGTAAAGGCATTTTATATTGCAATAGACTTTGTAATAAAATCTTTCTTGTCCTAAGTTCATTAAGTCACCAGTTTAATTGAAAGCATTCAAAAATACCATTTTGTGAAAGAAACTTTAGAATTTCAATGCCCTACTTGGGAATTGTGGACTATCCTCACCCTGGCTCTTTTAAGACTCCTCCATAATCATTACCATCTCCATCGGCCTTCCCCTTTTTTCCGATATCCCTGAGATCATTGGGTGGTCTCCTTGAACACTCCTGAACCTCCAAAGTCTACCCAACCTTTCCAGGCCTTTCTTTTCTCACAATGGCCCATTTTCTCAGTCCCCAGGGCCATTCAAGTTTCAATCTCCCTCCCATCCAGGGCTGTTGAGGGATGAAGGGATCCTAACAGCAGCAAGATGAGACTCACAAAGCAAATGGAAACCAAACGGATCCTGTATCCACCCAGGTGGGTTTTAGAGATTCTCTGATGCCTGCTTGGTTCTCCTCAGCTCCTCATTTATAACCCAATTGATAGCCTTCCTAAGCTTTCACATCGAGGCAAAGGAACTTCTATTATCTCACTGACAAATATTGGCAGAAACATTCTAGCACTCGTTGATCAGAAAACTTCAACATTTTCCATCTGCTAAAATTCCATCTTGGCAAAAACATAACTATGGGATAAAGAGCAGCCAGATCTTTTACATAGCACAGTAAAATTTGTATTTCGGCATTTATCCCTGATTCCTAAGCGAAGTTTCAGAATCAAAGCTGTATATTACTTATTTGTATCCATCTGAATATTTATAATGTGTACATATTTTATATGTATATTACATATATCTGTATGTGTGTGTACATGTGCTGTTTTCCTGCCTTTGAATCGTGTTACCAAATTATTGTGTCAAAACTTTAAAGGAGTTATAGTCTTATTGGCTTAGTGATAAGTAAGCATTTATAGAAATGAGAGCCTTATATAGTTCTGATATTAAGAAAATTTTACTTCTAATACATTCAAAAAGATTTTTACAGAACCTAACTCAGATGTTAGTATTTTCCTTTTACCTCTTATATTTTGTGATGCACACAACGAATGCACAGATATTGTAGATCAATCAATATTGGTTTATTAATGAATGTGTTCATTATACCTAATCAATAAGCTGTAGTGAAAAAAGTATATGGCTATAAAAAAGTCATGAGATGCATATTTATAAGTTTTGGTTCTTTACTGCAGAATATTGGCACATTGTAGACAAATCACAATTATCCACCTCACAGTTTTCTCTGTGAAATTGAAGTAAAAATTTGTAATCGGTGTATATAAATGACAATCAACTGGGGAGAATTATGACAAAAATGAAAGTCTTCCATATGGGATGTGTAAGGGATTTGTTTAAGGAAGAGAGACTATTTTTTCTCAGGGTGAATTGTCCTCTAAAGTGAGAAAGAAAAATATAGGTCAAAATTTGTTGGATTTTAAAAAGTTGTAGAATGTTTGTAGGAAAGGAATTTTATCTGTTGTGGTGAAAGCTGACTAAGGTTTCATGATTTTATTTATAAAACAGAAATTTAGTATTATATATTATATTGATGCAAATTAATACTTATTTTTTCCTGTGTTAAAAATGACAAAGTTTCTTTGATTCTTGTTCTGCTCTCTCTTCTCCCCCCCCGCCCCATTTCTTTGGCAGTACTGGGATTGAACTCAGGGCTTCATGTTTGCTAGCAAGCACTCTCCCACTTGAGCCATGTCTCTAGTCCTCTTACTCTACTTTTAACAAGAGTTAATGAAAGTTTTTTCTTTATCTTTCAAGGCAAAGATTCTGTATTTCATCTGAATAATTTCTTAATCTTTGTTTGTCTACTATGTCCTGGAACTATGAAGAAAATCAAGCCATTTTTGCCTCTGAAAGATTTAAGTTCTTCACAATCATGCTACCTCCTATATGTACCTATAATATCATTTGGTTAAATGAGTTGTTAAATATTTTTTCATAATCTCTGACCAAGGGAAGGGAACTCTTCCAGTTCTTCTGGACACAAGGTATTGATGGTGTTGGTTAAATAACTTCAGTACCAGGTCATAAGACTGTCAGGATTTTCAGAGCCTTGGTGATAATGTAGATGGATCCATAGGGTTGATAACTAAGAATGAGTGGAGTAAGAATTAATTATGAAGGATTGAATTAAACAATGATGGATGATTGCAAGTTTAGTTTAGAATATTCCTGATATTCTGACATCCTACTTCTTGGATATGAGAATTCTCTTTTTCTTTGGTAAGTTATGAAATTTGTAGAATTTGTAGACTATGCATTCATAAACATAAAAAGAACATTTACCTTTTTCCCTTGTCTAATATCTCCAAAATTCAGAAACTCTTCTTAATATTCTTATTTTCAATGGAAATGAATATAATGAACCAGATTTGAGGTTCAGTAAAAATCTATCCTGCCTGTTAGACAGAGTTTAATGAGAATATTGCATATGCAACATAGGCTTAGACTAGAATGCTATATTTGAGAACAATATTGATTTAACCAGATATGAGAAGACATTTGGAGAATTACAAGCATAGCATTAACTTCCTTTCCAAGGCACGTAGATCCCAATACAGTGCATCTAATGAGAAAAAGCTTTATTGTACGGTAATTCTGTCAGTAAGCCAGAAGCTCTGCTCTTCTTAAGTTGGTAGGAGGGGGATTTATAAGAAAAGAGGGAAGTTTCTTGTTGCCTGGTTGCTCAGAAGGGAAAGTTTTAAGATTTTTTTTTGTGCAGCCATAAATGCCATCATGCCTCTTCACAGGTGTCTTGGTTTTTTTTGTGTGTGGGGATGTTGAGCAATATTTCTGGTCAGGGGTTTTGATCTTGCTACATCAATAGCTCACTGACCTTGTGAGCTGGCTCTTTCTGCACTTGTCTCTTCTTGAAAAGCTGGTTCCTTGTGTGGATTCTGGAGGTTTTTACCTAAAAGACAAAGGAGAATTTTGTTTTCTGTGGAATTTATGTCTGGGTGTCTGGGAGCCAGCTGACTTTAGAAGTAAGTTTGATTTTTATGGAGTCATAAAACCCTCTGGGAAAACTGGCCTTAAGTCTGGATGGCAGTACTCCCTATCTTACAGTGAGTAAGAAGTCTGCTTCCTGGAAACTAGGAAGCAGGACATATTGGTGACCCCAAGGAAGAGAAGAATTCACTCAAATTTATAGGTACTGCAGGTGAAATTCTGATGGAGAATTTTCAGTTTAGTTTTCTATCTTCAAAAGTCCCATCTGAGACTTCTTAGGAAAACTTCCAGCAAAGTGAACTTTAAAGAACTTTACGGGAAACTCATTCTCATTAAACTGCTATAAATAAATAGCCTTTATTTTGTGAAAGCAATACTCTCTCTGTGAGGTTACACTTGGTCAACTCAGAGGGAGTGTTTTGTAAGAAATTTCATACTTCAATAGGTAAGCACAGTGTATCCTCCTAGGCATCACCTTCTCTGTTCATTATCTTTGGACTGTTTTTGGAACTCTGTAAAAGCAATCACTGGTGGATATGCAAATTCACTCATCTGTAGTCAGCTGACTCTCTTCCAATAGTAGAAAACTATCGTGGCTACTTCCCTATAAGCTGAAAAAGATCCTCTCACCTGGCTGGAAATTACCTGACAACCCTTACCAAATTCTCACATCTACTTTCCCTCAGTACCTGATTATAACAAAACTAATGTCTCTAATCCCCCACCACACACACACACACACACGACATCATTACAGAAAAGTCAATCCTGACTTCCTTGTCCTCAATCCCTCATCCAGAGAATCAGCCTACTAACTGCAAAGACACCCTGCCCAGCTGATCCCTGCTGCCTCCTGCTCCTCATTCCTCTGCCCATGGTTTTCTGCAGATCTGTTTTCTCCACTTCACAAAGCAGTCTCTCTCACTGTTGAGTCTTGAGGATTTGTGTATGAGAGCATTCTTCCTGTTTTAATATTCCCTGCCCGCCCCCAAATGTAATAGTCTTTTCCAATCAATCCACCCCTTGTCTAACTCCAGAGTTATCTTTTGACACTCCTTCCATCATGTTAAATTATCTTCTCTCCCACTCTTTACAGTTGGAATCCTGGTACTTGCAACTGAATAAAATGGCACCTTACCTGTGAAGATTTGTCTGATTTCAGTTGGAATTAATTGAAAGACATTATACTGAACTTGGATCCATCACTTTTACGTTACTTCTAAGAATTATTTATGAGATTTTGCTGCAAATTAAATGCTTACTGTCTCTAAATCAAAGAATCTTTATTAGTTAACTTCTTTTTTATAGACTCTTGAATGAATATTCCATTTTCCAATTACTGACATAATCCAGAGTTATCAACCCTTCTCCTACTATGCAGGGAGGAATGGTGGTAATTTTGGCTTATATTCTAAGCTACCTGCATCTACTAGTTTCTTAAATCTATTTGTAAAAAAGCAATTTCTCCATTTCACAGGACTTAAGAGATCACTGAGTTGGTCTCTGATACCACCTCAGAGTCTTGTACCTGGATATGTTCAAATTAGATTTTGCCTCGAAGTATGTAATATTGTTCAGAATTTTAAATTGAATACACAGATTATAAATATTTGACTCCAGTCTATTTTTTATATATCCAAATTAGCATATCAACACAAAGTAAAAATTTTTGCAGTGATGGGGTTTGAACTCAAGGCTTTACGCTTGCAAGTTCAGCACTGCCTGAGACACGCCAGGCACCCACGTCGTTTTCTGTTATTTTAGAGACAGAGTCATTCTTTTTTCCCAGGCCAGGCTGAGCTATGATCCTCGTATTTAAACTACCATCTCTGGGGTGACAGGTGTGCACCACTGCCCCGCTGTCCCTTTCTGTTTTTCTTTTTCTTTTTCTGTTAAGAAGTCTCACAAATGTTTTTGTTCTGGCTGATCTGGAAGCCCAGTCTTCCCAATATCAGACTCCCATATAACTTGAGCTGACAGGCAATGGTGCCCAGCTGTTGGTTGTGATGCGGTCTCCCTAACCTTTTTGCCTGACCTGGTCTTGAACCAAAAATTTCACAATGTCAGCTTTCTAAGTAGCTAGGATTATAGGTCTGAGCTACCTGTGCCTAACTAAAGTAGACTTTCAATCCTAACACAGTATGTGTCTATGAACACTTCTTGGATCCTTGCCCATTTATATGGTGTGCCATGAAAGAGAGGAGGGAAATAAAATGGCAGATTTAGAGTGAGTTTATGTCCACGATGATCACATCGTTTCTGAAGCTCTGTGAAGAATGCTATTCCCTCCCTTGTGCTTCTTATACTTACTGATTGCAGTTTACTGCTGCTTGTAGTTGTAGTATCATGAAAATTATGAGAATTATTGTTTAGGCTTCAGTTGGTTTTGCTATTTGACCCACCCTAACTGTGTAGGTTACTAAGAAACAAGTCTCTGACATTTTTCTATATATATTTGAACATCTGTTTTTCAAAGAATATAGTAATAAGCAGGAGTAGAATTAAAGTGAGCAGTTGCCTAAAATGCAGAGCAATCATAGGTTATATCAGGCTTATACACAGTCCCAGTACCAGAGATCTCACTTCATTTTCAGGCTCTGTCAGTGAGTGTTCAGGCAAGTTGTTCCAAATATAAATGGCCAAAACAATACAAAATTCACTCATCTTTCACATAAAGTAAGTAGTAGATTCAAAGATGACAAGGAGACATTAAGCACTGTGTTCAAAGTATCAATTTCATACGAAACTGTTTTATCCCATTTCTTAGGTCTCAGGGTATGTAAAAAATTAGGAAAACATACATGTCCCTCTGAAGGCATAACCTCCATGCAGACATCACTTCGCAGCCTCCCTTGATCAGAAAGATGGATATGAACAATCACAGTAAGCTTCTTAAGAGACCAGGAGTTACCATCTCTTTCCAGGCCTGTTTCTGTTATTATACAACGAGGAACAATAAATATTATTAGGGTGTTATTGTACTATGTTCCTCGAGCTAAAACAAGGAGACAAAGAATTTGCAGTCATTAAATGGAAGAGTTATGTCTGCAAATAATCCTTCAATTCATGGAAAAAGATACAGAAAGAGAAATGTGCATAGGTAAAGAATACCTTAATCTGACTTCATCAGACTTGACTATTCTAGAGGGCCTGTGGAAATATTCACAATAGCCTTCATTAATTAACTTGGCAGTGGATGAGTGAAAGATACACACAGTAGAGCAAGTTGGTTAGGCTTCTCGCTTTCTACTTTTGTTTCTGACTAAATGATAATTTCAAAGAAGGACTGGATTATTTAGAAATAATTTTTATTAAAAGACAATCTATGATAAATGTAAGAAAAATATAATTCTTTACAAAAGTTTCAGAAGGATGGAGATTAAATATATTAAAAAGTAATCTTCTATATTGTTTGTTAAAAATGAGCACAACTTTCTAGTAACTTTGTGGCTATGTTACCCATTGAGGTAAAATATTTTCTCTGACCTTAACATCATTTTATCATAAAATATCAAACATAAGTAACCTTAGGACCTGAGAATTTCCTTAAGCTAGCATTGCTCCCAAAATCTAAGCCCAAGTTTTATTCTTTTAATTAAAACTAAAATTATACGTAATTATTCTCTTTTATTTTGCCTGTTTTAGTAACAATCATGACTCATCACACTTACCTTCTTGAATATTTCTATTTATGATTACATCAAGAAAATGTCAAAATAATTCTTTTGGTTAGGTGATGAATTAATTCTTCAGAAGTTATTGAAAGGTTATGAACAAAATGTTTAACTTTTCCCAAATTTCTTTGAAGTTCTCTAGAGTAGATATACTGATATTCTTAAATTTTAAAAACTTGAAGTCTTAAGCTAGTAAGGCAGGGACCTTCTCATATCTGATAAAATGTTAAGTTCTACCTGCTTTGGGGATTTGTCCATACAATCTACTCCAGAGAAATCCCGACACACAACAGGAAATGAAGGAGGCAGAGGGCAGCAGGAGGAAGAAAGGGACAGGGCTGGAGGGGGAGTTTAAACTCTAACATGGGAAACACATTACCTTGGAATGCCATTGCTTGCCACCACCATGAATAAATGTCCTAAGCATTGGCCCACATGACCTCACCTGCTGATGGAACAGTTGAGGAAGAGGGTTGAAAGGTCATTGTTTCATGCCCACTGCCTCCGAACACAAGGGTTACTTAGAGAGAAGGGCTTCTTTTCATTTACTGTATCTTTTTAGAAGAAATTTCTGTTTATCTCCCAGGTCCACTTAAATCTTCTTCCCTTTAGTAATAGTATGATATAATTCTCTCTGACGTCTTGCAGTGGCCTCATGATGTAATTCTGATCAATGGTATATAACTGTAAGTGATATTCACAACTTCTAGAGTTTGTTTCTAAAAAGGACATGACTGTTTTGCTCATCTTTCTTTCTCACATTAAAATATAAACACACAGAGGAGCTAGTGTGGATCCAGGGCCATGTTTCACCTTGATTCTTTTGGTGACTTTGCGATATAGAAATTTCCCTCCTACTCTGGAAAATTCCTTTTTGTACTAAAACAACAGAGGGTAATAAATCTTACTGCATTGATCCCCTTATAATTTTTGGATTCTTTGGTACAGAAAGTTGACCTTCACCCCAGACCCTAAATAATTCAAGATGTAAAGAATAATCCATGACCAGAGCAATGGTAGTCAGGATAGCAAGGAATGGAGTTCACTCAAAGGTTTTAAGACTCCTGAGGCTCTTGAGCCTAGTGATATTTAAAAATGTCACTTAGTTTGAATCTTACTTTAGAAGCTCCAAAGTCAGTAAAGGATGGTTTTATATTAGGATCCTGACACTCTCAATAATCATGATTTAGTTTCAGATATCAAACTTGAGTGCAATAGTGAGATTCAGCTAAAGATGAAAAATTGGCAATGGTATATACTAATCTGGAAAATGGAACATAGCCACAAGTTTAAATACAAATATAAGATTTGTTAAAGGACAAAAAATCTGCTTATCAATTTAGAGATTATATGCACAGTGAGAATAAAGAGAAACCAGACTTGATGAATGAAGGATTCCAAAGTTTAGGCAGCAAGAGAGAGAGAAGACAAGAAGAAGAAGAAAAAGAAGGGGGAGATGATGGAAGAGGAGATGGAGGAAGAAGAAATGAACATCTGGTAAGAATTAATTCAGTAAATTGTGTTGTACTAGAGAGAGATCATGATAGATATGGATGAAATGTCACTTACAATAAATTCAAAACCTATGTATTTATAAGCATTAATTAATGACTGATGTATCCTCTAAATGAATAGCATTAGTTTTTTAGAATAAAAAAACAACACAGAACTATCAAGTGTGGAGAAAGCTAAATAATGAACTATTTAGGCTCCATGAAACATTACTTGTTTATAGCAGTTGAGATTTTTTTAAAGCCCTTGTTTATGCAGAAATCAGGGTCTGCAAGTATGACCAGCTAAAGAAGCGAGGAAAGAAACTAATTTTTAAGGAGAATCTATCTCTTATCACAATAAAAAAATGACGTTCTAGCACACTGATAGAAAGCATTAGATATGAGAAATGTTCTCTATCAGGCTGCCTGAACATTCACTCATACAAAAATAGAAAGTATAATTTAATGTGTTGTGTAAAAACAACTGAATGATAATAAATATGTAACAATACAGTTGTATGATTGAAGCAATTAATAGAATAAAGTCTATCTGAATACTCAAGCATTGTTTAATCTGTGTTCTTTGGTTACCAAAGAACACTGGATCCAGCTATTAAATAATGTCTTGAGAATCTCTAAAATAGTTTCACTTAAACTCTTCCCCATATTCTCAGATATCTGTAATCATTTGATTATTGCATTATTAGTCTACATCATCCATTTTATATAATAAATACATACACTGTCACCTACATTAACATAAGCACTGAATATGATCTGACCTACGAGCTGGTTGATCAGTGTGTGTACATTAAATCCTCCAGGGTCACACTGCTACCAGGAATGAGTGTCGTGCTAGGTGACCTTCCTGCCTTGTCTTAGGGTCCTCAGGTACCTGAGCACAGGTGGAAGTCCAGCATGCTGTCCCTTCTTTCTTAGCTGCTGAGCTGCCAGTGGCGGGGACAATTGTGTTTCCTCCAGATCATTCCATTTACAGCCCGGGAATTTTTCTCACCACTTGGCTATGTTTTATGGTCATCCTGAAGGCTGCAATTTCAATAATATCTATATAAAATTATTTTTTAAATAAAAAATCGTAGCCTTTCATGTCTGAAGCAGTGATATGTGACTTTTGGAACCAGTATTGAAAGCAGGCTTTGGTTCTGTGGTCCATTACCACTGGTGTGGAAGACACTAGAAAGGTGGGGTGGCCTGGGGAATTCTCACAATACTAGGCAACTCGAAAAAGGAAGAGACACCCAGAAAAAGGACACCCCAATGGTGTCATACTCACTGCTAAAGTCAGGATCAAGAAACTAAGGAAATGCCTCTTTTGTAGGCTCAGAACTTAGGCACTTGAAAATCTAATTCATAGTTTTAACTTTTCATTTTCTTATGTCGAATTCAAAGCTTCATTGGGTCTCTTATTTTGGGGCTAGAGTAGGTTTTAAAATTTTAAAATGGATCCTCTTGGCATAGTGGTAAGAAATCTGTTTTCAGGTGGCTCCCTGAGTCTAATGAGGTAAGTAACAATGAAATTCTTATGTTAAGTATATTTAAAGTTCTGCCTCATTCAGAAAGCTACTAAATAAAACATATAAAACCAAAATGCACTTTTAGAATTGTACCTCTATTTTTAAATTTTATTACTTTATATCCACAATATTAATATTAAGGGCAGCACATATATAATTTTATTTTACCTATTCTTTTAATAGCACAAGCTAGAATTTGATTTAAGTTTTGAAATTTATTTCAGATATTAGAGTGACACAGAACACAAGGATATGTAAATCAGAAAATAAGCAACCAAAATGCAAAGTTAATATAAATACTTCATTAATTAGTCCAAAAGAATGCATGGATTAGTTTTTAAATCAGAACTTTGTATTTACATACATTTTAATAAAACAAATGGAAGTAAAAAGATTTCATATATAAAGTCTGTAATTCATCCAAAATGTGTCTTAGTCTGCAGACAAGAGCACTGGGAGTCAGGATGACGTAAATATGCCTCAGAAATTCAGAACCTCAGTTGCAAATAACAAGACTGCAATTCCCTCCTGTTTTCCAAGGATTAACTGTTAACCCTTTAGGGTACTTTCCAGAAGTGCACCACTGCGAGTCAAAGGTTATTCTAACGCCACATCCACACTTAACATTCTTCAGTAACTTCTCATCGTTCTCAACACGACAACTAAATTCTTCCTGTGGCCACAGGCCTTGCCTGGTCTGGATCCAGATTCCCTCTTCTTTACTGTTTTATCTTGTCTTAAACTGCTATTCAGCTGATATTTACTTCCGTCTTTCCAATAGGTCCCAACCTCCACAGGGGCTTTGCACAATAATTTCCTGAAACAATTTCCTTCCCTTCTTCAAGTTAGGTAACCTAGTCACCCTTCATTTCCTCAGAACAGCCTCTCTTGAACTTCCAGGCTAATTTATACTTCTCTGCTCCGTGCTCTCACAGCACCATGTGGCTTTGAACACTTGTGTTATATCTTTGATGATTGATGGACTCTCTGCAGTTACACTGAGTTCATAAATATGGGGAGTACTCTATCTTTCCATTGTTATTAACAGTTATGAACTCCACACCCATAAATATACCTGCACACAGTTTGCACTTATATAATACTTTTCACATAAAGAAATGAATTTTACCATTAATAAACCAGTTAATAGTTAATACTCCATTACCTTTCTTCTAATTAATTCTAATAAGTAGTGAAAATAGCAGGGCTTGCACTGCAGACAGTGTCCTGTGAAAACGCACTGTTCTACGTTTCAGTCTCCATAGCTCAAATGTTAAACCCAGCTACAGTTGCTGGCTTGTAATTAATTCCTTTACAGCTATAAAATCAAGGACTATCATTTAGTGCAGTTTAATTACTAAGCATATCTTGCGATTCTAATCTGAAAAAGAGATCCATGATGGAGTGACAGTGCAGAAAAAAAAGAGAAGGTAGGGGAATTACCATTGAGTTTTCAAGTAAAAAACAATCAAGATAGGAGATAAAAAAAATCCAGCTTATCAGCTGATAAATATCTACTAAGGTCCAACTGCGTTCTTTGCAATGAGGATAACTGGTAAAAAAAAAAAAAGAAAACCACCTTGCATTCACAGGAGATGGTTTATATTCAATACAGAATTTATACTATGCTTATAAACTATGTTTGATGTGGGGGTCCTAGTGTACTGCTAGACGTTAGATCATAGGAAAGCATTCAGCAGATTAGTGAAGATAAAAATGTAGTTAGAATTAAGTGTGGAATGTTATTATAGGAAATATGAAGAGTAGCATGTAAACAACAATTTAAGAAGTATATTTATGTTTGCTGAAATAACAAATAAAATTATAAATACTACAAAGTTCCCAGCAAAGAAAACTTTGTATGAGACTAGGTAGGAATTTGTATGAAAGACACTTTGGATACCAGAAATATAACAAAGAAAATGGGCAATGAGCAAAATTGTGAGAGATTATAAGGTAATTTCGATCCTTCTACAGATTCAGCAAAAGAGTTTTAGGTCAATAAAATGACAAGTGGCTCCAGAGGATTAGGAAGATTGGAATATTTCAAACACTTAGCATGTTAAAAAATGATAAACATCCTCCCATGATTATCCTTACATCTGATTGCTGTGGATGTTAAGAGTGCACAAGAAAAGAGTGGTGAATTTAGCCAAGACATTAGAGATGCCAATTAAGATCCCACAGCTCCATGCAGAGGCACAGCCTCACGACACAGACAGGGACAGATGAGACCTAGGGGACCACTGAGAGCGACCCTCATAAACCTGTGTTAGGAAGGGAATGCTAAAAGTTGTTTGTGGTAATTACTGAGCTTACATGGCTGAGAAGAGGTTTGAGGGGAATAGCATTAGATAAGAACACTTCTTTATGGCTCAAGGTTCTTGGTCACAGCCACCCCTCTCTAGCTACGTTAAGAACAGTGGGATTTTGGAAAATAAGAGTTGCCTTACAGAATATCTAGGAGACACAGAGAATAAAGAGTATAAATATTATACAGTCAGGAAGAGTGAAACAGGAGAGACAACAGAATACACGCAGCTGGACAGCAGTCACCAGGACAGCGTCTCCAGTTCCCTGAGAAGGAAATGCCTCAGGGAACAGTTGCCACTTCACATTTCTCTGCTTTGTCAAAATTAGGTAACATGCTTTGTGCTGGCTGAAAATAAATCAGAAAAAAAGTTTGTTTTTGGCTTTCTAGCATGGTCGAGATACGATTAGAAAGAGCTGAATTTGTCTTTTTTATCACCTGGGATTCTTTGGCTCTATTCATCATAACTCAGAAATTATAGTAAAGGGCTCTACTGTAAAATATTTTAGGTAGGCATTCCAAAAAATCTCTAGGATTAAATGTCTAGGATAAGTAGCACAAAGTGTAGGTTGTCTACAAAGAGTCATAAAGGTAAGTTTGATTATTAGTTTATCCAAACACCTATTTGATTATTAGCTTACCCAAATGCCTATTTGATTATTAGTTTTTCCAAATGCCTATTTGTAGATTTTAGGTTGATTACTGAGGTGGGCAAGGTGTGTGGTGATGAATTTAGAGAGTGCAGTGTACAAAGGTGGTTTAAAAATTATTCAGCCCACAAACACAAGAGGGACAGAATAGTTAAAGGCTCATGATTTTGATTAAAGGACTATATGCATATCAGTATTAGTATAAATCAGCAAGCTTTATCTCCAGTGGAAACCTAGACAGATGACAACTCAGGAAACATGAAGGTCGTAGAGTTCGTGTACTCAGTGTGTAGATACTGATTTAAATTTCAGGCCAGGGAGGCAAATATCAATTATATTTAGAAGAACCATAAACTGAACAGCTGGTGGAGTTGGGCAGGCCCTGCTCACCAGAGCGTTGACTTAGCTTGTTAATTATACTTTAGTGGGAATAGTGCAAGTTAAATCCTTCAACTCTGTTGATTTTAGGAAGAAAAATCCTTTTAGGAATCCAGGAATAATCCCAAGGAGTATAGAGAGGTTGCCTTTGTTCCTTTGTGGGGAACACACAAAGGGGCAGACACAATATAACAGCAATAACCTTTGATAAGACTCTACAACTCATTTTCCAATCACATGTGGACGCGTACAAGATGCTAACATGGTTCCCTCTGCCTATTGACCAGGGGGCTGGTTGAGTGTTTCTTCTACTCCACCGCAGTGATTTCTCAGCAGCTCAAGCACCAAAGTCTTGGCCTTCTCACGAGGCCTAGAACCAATAACGAGTCCAAGATGTTGATGACCCATTGGCTCACCAGGTACAAAGCCAAGATGCCGACGCACAAAGTTACCTTTTGAAAATAATATCTTTTGAAATAATGTCCGTGACCAATAGATACCCCTAAAAGAATCAGTTTTTCTTCCCTTGTTCAGATGAGCAATCTCGTCACCTCTGGTCAGTGCTGCTCCCTTTGGCTTCAATCACCCTATGTTGAGGTCCCAGTAAAGGAACTTTGTCTGTCTCATCCATAATATGTGGCTTAGTAACATTTTTATGGTTTTCGTGCTATGAGATCCTGCCCATCTGGTATCATGGATGTCATTGCTATAGGTGTTTTAGCATATAAATTTTTGAGGAACACAAATATTTCAACCTTAACTGTAAGGTCATACTGTAAGCTGTAGGTAAATCCCAGTAAGCTGTGAATGAATTGGTGTGCTTGCTTTTAAAAGTACTCTAATAAACTGCAGTGATTGATACTAGCTTACTGCAGTGTGATAAATTCTGCAATCTTCAAATGACCTAGTAAGGCTAGACTGCAAACCTCATGTTCCTACTAGTTTTTATTAAGTGTGATATAAGTCAGAAAGTCCTGATTATTGTAGTAACAACAGACTACACAAATATGGTAACAGGAGAACTTTGCAAAGCTTGCAATTATACGATTATAGCAAATGGATACATTTATTTAAGGACTATTTAGTGATTGCTACATTCTAGACATTTTGATACAACAAACAAGACAATGTGCCTGTTGCACTAGCCTTGTAAGATAGAGCTGGAAGAGAGATGACGAGCAAATGCACACATGTCTAACACCTATGACAATTTTATGTGCTAGAAAGGAGGACAGATTGGAGTGGAGTGCAGCATGAATAGGATACTTAAGAAAAGCCTCATTGCTTAAGAATGCTAGAGCAGAGACAAATAGGAGCTATATGAGGGAATAAGGTGTTTCTTCTCCGTAGAAGAAAAACTAAGTGAATGGCCTGAGACAGATGCATCCTCCCTATGGACCAGTGAACAGAGACCTATGTGGCTAGGCCTGATAGAAGGAGGAAGAAAGGATGTCAAGAGTCAGTAAAAAGCCAGATTAAAACCCCATAATTCATAATAGAGACCTCACATTTTCTGAGTGTAATGTAAAGGTCTTAAGGATTTTAAATTCTTTCAAAATACGAATTTCTGCTTTTAGAACAAAGTAACATCCACCTCTTTTAGAATATTTTTATCATTACATGACTGATATGTAATAAGGTTACAAAATTATTTTAGATCTATAATAGTTTATGAAAGAGTTGTATTTACCTATTGGGTAAAATGTAAAATTATCTTGCTTATATCTTTGAAGTGATAATTTATTCAATTATAAGACTTAGAATAAGGTCTTTAATAAGATTGCAAAAATGGAAAATTGGGAAATTCATATAAAACTTAAAAAATTCAAGTCAACAACATTTAATTTTGATTTAACACCATTTAGTAATATGACATATCATGGTGAATATTGGTCATATAGCAAAAATAAACACAATTTGTCTTGACAAGCACACAAAGTATCTTATGGGCAGTAAGGAGTATTGGTAATGAAAAAAATCCAACAACAAAATGTATATCATAGAGCTCAAGATGGGATGGACCCAAACTGTGACTGGGATTGACAATATGCAGACAGGGACACTTGGTTCTGGGACAGGTTCTAATGTTTAGCCAATGTATCCCGGGGGCACACTAATTCCCATTTCCAACTGTGCAAATCTATCCTTCGCTTGCATTGATGGCTCACCAAATTGGATTGTGATCTGCCTCGCTGAGACAGCCTCTGATTTAAAATTTGCTTTCATGTAAACATGCCAGAGAAATCTGCTGAAGGCTAACATGCATGTAAAACATGCATGTAAAACAGTGAAAAGATTCTAAATTTAAATATTAATGCATTTTTGCAAGGTGAACTCACCTGCATAAGTGCCACCTTGATAAAGATGAGAAACACAATTTTGAATTGGATGAAGCCCAGTACATTCACCCAGGGACCGTTACGATTGCCCTAGTGCCTAAAAGACAGTGTTTATATGCCTGCATAAAAGCATTGTGGAGATTAAAGCATATAATATCACTAATACCCAGGTAAATTGATGTAGTGTGTCCATGGTCCTTGGAATGTCACGGATATGGTAAAATATGTTTTAATAAAAGCTATAATAAATCAGTATTACAAAATCTAAAAGAACACATTTTTGAAAAGTATAAGATAAAAAGTTTATTTTCTACACATTGCCACCACAGCTCATCATTCTTTAAAATAAGTTCTTATGTTGGGAAGTACCTGCAAGTCCTACTCATCCCTGTACAAGACAATAAATGACTTGAAAAGACACGTGCAGTCTCTTATTCATTGCCCGTGTGATTCTGAGATGAAACTTCAAAAGGCAGCCTGGTCCTGCAGCCATACCGTGAAAAGTAGCAGGATGCAAGTCTCTAAGCATAAGGACCTTCTCACAGAACTAATGTCACTTATTAGGAAAATGGGTGTCCACTGAGGAATTAATTTTGTATATTAATGGTATCTGTAAATAAATGGCTTGAAGCTTCCCAAAATAAACAAGTAAGGAGCGTCTAGTGCAACAATGCAGACTTGCCAAAGCAGAGGTTTGGATTTTTTCAAGAGAAATGTGCAAATGTCCTCCAAGTCATGGTCAGCACTAAGTAATCCATACGTCGCTCTACTATTTCCATTTCATAGTCATCAGCACAGCTGATGCATATCGGTCCATCGGACTCCATTCTCAGATTCCCTGGTCTTTCACACTCAATTTTTTCCTTGTTTCCACCTGAGACCTCTGCCTCTCTGTCAGGATTAAATCTCACCCTCTCTCTTCAGTGGTTCTTTCCTCCTTCTTGGTCCTTGCAGAGCCCTTTGCTCTGCTTCCTCTCCAGTAGCCACTGCTCTTCTCCTGCACGCTGTGCACACCACTGTCTAGAAATCACTCATGTCCTCCTCACGCTCAGAGTCACCGTTAGGCAAATGAGTCTCCAGTAACTCAGACAACAGACAAATCCACAAATCCACAAATCCACAAATCCACAAATCCACACATGCACGCATACTCACAGACCCGGACTCCTCTACTGAACTTTTTCTACCCCATTTTTTTTCATTTTGACTGTCATTTACAGATATTCTGGTTGTACTTCCTCCTTCAAAAACTGAATCCTGCCGTTTTTTTCCATGCAACACTTTGATCTCAGGGCATGGACTGCCCCTCTCCAAATGTCCCTCTCTTCCAGTCCAACGACTCTTCCTGTGGCCATGATTTGATGCTTACCTGAATCTCCTCTGCTTTTCGACACCTTAGAAGTCCTGTTCCACTATGAACCGACCCCATGTTTTCCAGCTTATTTATTACATACCCTTATGTGCAAACTTAAGGGTTATCTGACATACAAACTTCTGTTTGTTTTTTGATTATCCTTAAAGTTTAGATTACATGGACCAAATTTTATTCTATTTTCTTTTCTGTACTTCTTCCTCACTATCTCTTTCCCTTTTCTTCTCCCTCTCTCCCTCATTCCCTCTCCTTCTCCCCACTCCCCCTTCACTCTCTCTCTCTTTCTTTTTATAGTACTGGGATCTGAACTCATGGCTTTACACTTGCTAAGCAAGCACAATACCACCTGAGCCACGATCCCAGCCCTTTTGATTTTTATTTTAGATAGAGTCCCATGCTTTTGTTTGGTGTGGCTCCATTATCACGATCCTCCTACCTCTACCTCCTGAGTAGCTGGGTTTATAAGTGTGTGCCACCATACCCTGCTTTTTCACAGTTTTATGGCTGTTACTATCACTTGCTCAATCTTTTATCACTTTACTATGCTTTCCATAAAATTATATTTGAAAGAAATAAAATTTAAATTTTCTCTGCTTAGTGGACATGATCATGAAAACTGACATGGCTTATTTTAGCATAAGTTTATGGTCACTGAACTCAAGACAGTTCTTAAAGCTGCCACACACCTGTATTCAATTCACTCTTACATTTTATAACATGTATTCTGTAAGCCCTTTCTCTGCTCTGACTTCTGATTACTGCCATGGTGAGTCCCAAGAGCTCAGATCCTTAAACACTGCACTGCACTCCCTCTCCAGCTACTTAGTCAGATTCTGCGCTGGATGTCAGCATGGAAAGTGAACTCATAGGATATCCAATGTTGAGTTTATGTTACTCCCAAATATTAGTCTAGATTTTGAATCTCAGTAAGTTACAATTCCAATCTAGAAAATGAACAAGACACATTCCTTCTCAGAACAACTCACATTCATCAATGCAGTGAGCTTTGCTGATTTTAGAGCTTAATGATTTCTGAAACCTACATCCTAACTTATGTCTTCATATCCAATCTTAAACATCAAGTGCTTCCCTTGCCATAATATCTAAATTAAATGAATTCCATTGCTTATAGCTTTTGACTTGCTTCCAGTTATCCTTAGTAAAGTTTAAGTTTGTCATATGGTCTCCACCTCTTCATTGAAATGAGACAATGCACCAGTTAGTGCATTCTCTTTCAGCTAAGGCACATGCAAAAATACATGGAATAAAGACTCATTTCCCATTTCCTAAGGTAAATTTTGATAGGACAGGAAAAAGTCTGAATGTATTAAGCTGCTTGGATAAATTTGTTTTTGTTGTTATTTCTATGACATAAGCCTACAAAACCTGGCAAATGCATTGGACAACTAGGTAGTTTGCAAACTTGAAATTATTTGATTTCATTAAGTACTTATTTTAGAATTCCATTTGCTAAGAGAATATAGCTTGATATACACAGAGGACTTAACAGACTAATTGACCACTGCATTTTGTGCCTAACTTAATAGATGACTTAAAATACAAGTGAAATATAAGCAGTATATATATACTGAGTGTATTCTATCACATAAATATATAACCCACTACAGGGCAAATTCAAGATAATGTTGGAAACCAGAGAAAGAGATTCTAAACCAATAAACTGAAGTCTAGTCATGCGTGCATTCAACATATGTCTTAGATTAAAAAGCTATTATCTTTTAATTCTCAAAGGATAAAACATGCCCATGAATTTGCTTGAAGTTTAAACACTGGATACTCAGGAGATAAGATGAGATGAGATGAGTGGGGCACTGTGACGACCATCGACACCAGTGTGCCAAGCTTTCCCACCTCACCATCCACCGTTGAACATTTGTACTATTAGGACAAGTTTTCATGTTCTTAACCTAGCTACATATTTACTTTTGAAATTTTTCAGTGTGTATGAACAATTTCCGAATTTTGGTACACATATAAACTACAAAGTTTCATCTGCAAAGTTATGTTACTGTCGATTGCAGGCAATTAAGAAAATTTCAAGTATCGCTTTTTTATTCTGTTATTTTTTACTTTTTGTCTCTCGTGAGAACTTAAGTAAGAAGGGCTCCACAGTGCTGGAGGACATATGGAGGAGCCAAGAGCTCATGAAGCCTTAACCAGTGAGAAGGAGTTTGCCAGGTGACCACAACCTGCATGGAAGTCCAGAGGAAAGGGAGGGCTTGGTGTTGCAGAGAAGTTTAGAGGACAGTCAATGAGGAATGAGGCTGAATAGACATGGGTAGCTTTCATACAGTGAAGAATTCATGACTACACTAAGAGTTTTCATTTGAAGAGGCAAAAGATAAAAGGTCATTGGCAAGTTGTAAACAGTGAAATAGATACTCCCTGACTGGGGTCATGTTAATCAAAAAGATGAAACTGTCTTTGATCTGATGAAGTTGATGGTCCAGTGTGACCCAAATAGGCAAGTCTTCTATCCATTTCAAAATGACCATTTGGGATGCTATATAGGGTGTCTAGGTGTACAGGAGAGGTTTCCGAAGCTATAGGGTATGTGATACTGCAATGAATAGAATGTCACAATAAATATTAGAATACAGCTGAAATTAGAGAGATTTGCAAAATATGTAAAACTCTACTGCACACTTTTTGTTTTTAACAATCATGTTCATAAATATGTATTTTTTGTTGACATGCAGTTGGCTAGTTATTTTATTGAATTAATAAGTACTTAAAAATTATCAGTACCAAAACCTAATGAAGTAACCATAAACAAATATAACACCATAAAATGTTTTGGAGGACCTCAATAATTCTTAATAATAGTAAAGAGTCCTAAAAAAACTGTTAAGATCCATCCTTCTATTGTATTAAGGATTTAAATCTATACATTTTTCCATTTTAAAATTCACTTCCTATGTCTTTTGTTTGGGGCAGGACCTATGTAATAAATGATCCTTAATTGGGGATGAAAATAATTTATTTATTATAAGATTGTATGGAATATAGAAAAAGTATACTTGTTTCATTTTATGGATGCTGTGTATCTGTTGAGTGTTCATTATACATTTTTATCAAGCTTTAAATACAAATGTCTCTAGAACTACAAAACATCTACTGGCTTAAATTTTTATACACACTTCTCTAATAGATATCCAGAAAATTATACCTTCCAAAAAAGGCTTCCTATGGTTTAATGTTATTAAAATAATAACCCTTCCTACTGATAGAATAAAAATGTCCATGTCAACTGAGATGAAAGAAAAAAATCAAAGAAACTTCACTGGGCATTGGTGGCTCACACCTGTAATCCTAGTTCTTTGGGAGGCTGAGAACTGGAGGATTGAGTTTTGAGGTCAGCTTGGGCAAATAGTTCATGAGACCCCAAAATAACCAGAGCAAAATAGACTGCAGGCATGGCTCAAGTGGTAGAGCACCTGCTTTGTAAGCATGAAGCCCTGAGTTCAAACCCCAGTCCCCCCATAAAAAGAAAAAGAATAAGAAAAAGGAAATATATGGCAAGAAGACAGAGAAACTCCCTAGTGTGCATACATCTCAGTTCACTGGACTCAGTTAGTGCTCGTCTGCTGTTTCCTCACCAGAACTTATCAGTAATCCTAGTTTGAAGATCTGGTTCAACATTTGCACTTTGTTGAGATTGTTTTAAACTGAAAGTTTGAAACAAACCATAACCCATGTCAGCAGCTGTGATTCCAGGACAGTTGTGCTCCCAGAGAAAGAGGAGATGTGGGGTGGAAGAAACTGGGGACGGGGTAGAAAGGCAGCTGAGCTCACATGATGAAGGTAAATGACTGGCATATGTCTCCCCGATGGTCAATGAACAACCACTACGTGGGTATTTTAGACCATGAAGTCTTCGAAAACTAACAGTTCTAATAGTAATTTGAGAGATAGCAAGCTCCAGTGAAAAACGTCTTCAGCTTTTCTCACAGACTTGACAACTAATTAAAATTCTGTAACTTATTAGGGGGACTCAGGCAGGCAACTCACCTAAACTCATGTTAGGCTGATGTCCCATCCGGAAAATGAGCATAATGTAGTATTAATTTTGAGAAAGCTGATGATTTCCATATTTCATGAATGTGTTTGAACAGTTTGTTATGCACAATAGGTGTTCAATAAATATTTTTCACTGATTATAAAATTAAACATTCTTATAATAAATGTTGAAGAATGTTGGGTTTCTACCCAATTTGAAAGCATTTTAATTCAATTTAGATTTTTTATGATATGTTAAAATATAATGCTAGTCACACTAATGGATTAGTTGAAAAATAACTCCATCATTTAATTTCTGATTTACTATGATAAATCAAAGTTTATAGATTGGTTCAATTTTTTAATCTAGTAAATTTTTAATATCTGATAAAAATATAATAAACATTACAAATGAAGCTTCCCTTTATACATGAGAGATATCTTTAATGATGAAGTTTTATTAAAAATGAGATTTATTTCATGAAGAATCCTGCTTGGGGAGCAATGGTGATTTATATAAACATCCTTCAAATTCCTTTGATATATAGCATATAATTTTGGCTAATTATCTTAATTCAAGTATTCTTTACTGTCTTGAAGTTCTTCAAAAAGTTAATGATTAGTTAATTTTCATGATAAAGTACTATGAATTCTTGTTCTATTAATGCATTTAGCAATATTCAACTTGGGTTATTTATTTAAGTTTTGGATTTATAGCCACACTTAATATTTGTTGGTAAAAGCATATTTGCTAAAAATGTGACCCTAAATAAATTTGTATCTTGTTTAACCTGGCTTTGTGCTAAAGCAAAGAAAAACTGACATTTTAAAACTTTCTATTTAAGCCTGAAAGACATAACATAATTGTGTAACACAGCAAAAAGTCCTATGGGACTATAATGAGACATATGAAAGTGGCATTTATTTTGTGTTTTTGATTCATTTTGTTATTTAGAAATGCCCATCAGTGTATATACCGACACACACACACACACACACACACACACACACACACACACACACACACCTATACAATGTGTTTGCTCTGCTCACAACCCTCCCCCACACGGTTTAAACCCACCTGGCTCACCATATATCTGTGGATTCTTTTTTTTTGTGTATGTGGCACTCCAGATTGAATTTGGGGTCTACTCTTTGTTAAGCAAGGGCTCTACCACTTGAGCTTCTCACCAGTTGTTTCTCTTTCAGTTGTTTTTTAGACGGGGTCTTCTGCTGACTTTGACCTGGGCTGGTCTTGGAACTGTCTCCTCCTCCCTCTCACTCCCAAGTGGATGTGGATGCTATTATAGATACATGCCACCACACCTGGCTCAGTGCTGGGGTTCTGAGGAAGAACAAGATGCACTGGTTGATGAACAAAATAAGTATGGAACATCTTTCTAGCAACTCTATTTCCCTCAGATTTTTTTGGAAAATAAATTTTTATTTTTATTTTAAAAGCTATGGCTGCATTAAGATAAGCAATGAAAAGTCAGTAAACCAGCTAGGCACCGGTGGCTCACACCTGTAATCCCAGCTACTCAGGAAGCAGAGATCAGAAGGATCATGGTTCAAAGCCAGTCCAAGCAAATAGTTCATGACACCCTATCTCCAAAAAGTCCTTCACAAAAATAGGGCTGGTGGAGTGGCTCAAGGTGAAGGCCCTGAGTTCAAGCCCCAGTACTCCCTACTCCCCAAAAAAGTCAGCAAACTATTTTTTTTAAGTTCCTCTTGTACAAGCCTTTGGACCATGGACTATGACTCCTTTGATCTGAGTAACACACGAATAGAATTATGAAAAGTACAACTTTAAGCTGCTAATATGATTTTATGTTTCTCATTATAGATAGCTAATTATTTCATTGATTCTATTGAGGGAGAACATGCTAATGAAAGGAAATTTTTCCACTTAATTGCAGGATTATGCATGCAGCACCAGCTCCCAGAACATGGTCCCTAAATAATTCTTTAATTTTCATGGTGTTATTGAATCTATCCCATAGTCCCAAGGAAACTAACTCTTGAATATTCCTATATCATATACATAGTTAAAAGGCTACAGTGAAAATATTAGGTCTTACAAGTCTTGTTTTTGTTATTCTAGTCATGGAAAAATTACGTGTTGAAAATTAAAGTCATGTTCTTAATGACACGCATCGATTTTGTGGTGGAGCCAGACTTGGGCTCCAGGTTTTGGGGCTCTAGTCACAGTTTTCCACTCTATCCCAGTCATCCTAGCTGTGTTCAAACTGCAATGTCCTTTTCTTTTTCTGACTTTTATAACCCCTCCCCCAATATTTCAAGGTCATTATACTGAAAACATGTTTTAAATAAGTGGATTCTGATGAATCATAGAATATATTTATTTTTTATTATGCAAAGGAATTTGTGTCTTAAATTCCAGCTCTTCAAAGGAATGCTCATTTGTAAAATTATACAACTGCATTTAATTTTCTAATTTATTAATATTTTGATTAGAACCATCTAAATATTCTCAAGAGTATGAATGAATACAAATTAAGCCAATAGATCATTTTGGAGAAAATACCTTTTCAATCATTCTGATTTCAGATGATTTCCATAAGCCTTTCAAAAGTGAAGAGTCTGAAAAATTTGTGTACCTTTTAATTATTAAGTATAACTCCAATTATTTATACTTTTAGTCTTTCCTGAGGATATGGAAGCCTTTAAAAAAGAATGTAATGGAAATTGACAGATCTTACATTTCTTAACAGACCTTTTTCACTTTGATTAGTCATACTGTAAGATTATGTTTAACTTGCTCTCCTGATAAGATACACCGAATTCAGTACAGAAAGGGGCACTAAAGGACGGAGAGTGATTGAAATTGCTTTAGGTACTGCAAATCAAGTAGTTTCACTTCCATTGTCTTTATTGCAAATCAAAGTAATTTCTGAGTTTCCTTAATTGGTAGAATGCATTCATTATCAAAAGTTTCTTTTCCAAGGGCATTACATAATGTGATTGAAAAATGACTAATAGGTAATGTGCAAATGTTTAATTAGGTCGCTTCTGCCACCCCTACCAGTCTACAGAGGGAAATTTAAGTAAAAGAATTTTAATGAAGAAAGTGTTTTTCTTAGAGGCCCCTGATTTATTCCTCCTCCACTATCTTTCTATGGCTTCCTTTCACCCCTGCTGTTAATTAGAGGTACTTCAAATTTAATTGCCTTTGCAAAAATTCTGCAACTCATCACCCTGCATGATGTTAGTCCTGAACCCTAACTTCTTTGTACATATTATCACAGATGACCTCTTAGCCACTTTTTTGTAGTTCTCTTTCCATGTGTGGCCTGATGTCAGTCCCTCTTGACCTCTCCAGGGACTTTTCACCCAACCCAGTAAAAATTTACAGGAAGTCATTAAGCCTGAATCCCTCGCCACTAATGAGCCTTGCAGTTGTCTGGGTTGGCATGCCTGGGCATGTGGACAGGAGTAATTTTGGAATGAAGGGATGTAATGTCAAAGTGGAGTCATCTTAAAACTCTACTTTGTATCAGATATGCAAGTCATTGCTCCTGGGACAGAGAAGACGTGACTGTCTCATTGCCTTTTATTAATTTTATATACATTACTCAGAATTATTTTACATTTAATGATATGCTGACTTCTAGACTGTGATGAGATTCCCAGAGAAGATTCTTGACTTTTTGTTATCTAAAGAAGTATTCATCATAGAATTCTTCTACGTGATGCGTTTAATACAGAAAGCATTAAGGTATCTGAACATTTTGGATGGAAACCAGGGAAAGATTGGGTATGGTTGGTATCAAGTTGGGAGTGGAAACACTGATACTGCTTTGCCCATAATCACTGGCTCTGACTTGCCGATGCCCAGTGAGTAGCTTGGAGCAAGATGAGAGCTCGGCATCTCTGCTCCCGTTTGTAGCTCTCTCCCTTACTACTTTGAAACTTTGGGTCAGATTCCTGCTCAACTCTGCATGGAGACATATTAATCTTTTCCATGAGTGTTCATCTAAAGCTGGTAATCCTTCTCTTTCAGGGCTGAAGACATCAAGGTCATAGCAGCTAAGATATTTTTAAGATTTTCAGGGATGATGTAGCCAGCAGTCGTCAACTGTGAGCTTTACACATCTGTGCCAGTTCACCACGTGGCGCCATGCTCTCCTGCAGTCCCCTTGGATTCCAGGAACAGCAGAGCATTGTGGGCAGATCACCCCATGTTGACTTCCTCACACACCATGCTGTAACAAATGCCTCATGTTGGGAACCCCTGAGCTTGGAAGACCAGTCCTGAGATAATGACCACAAAATTCAGCCAGACCACAGCCTGACGGAGATGACCAAACTCCCATCTCTGTCCCCAGCTCTGCAGGTCCCCAAACCTTGCTTCTTTCTTCTTTTGTGAAAGCTTAACGTTCTTATCATTCCCTGGAGAGGGATCTTAGGTCACCAGACACTACTTCTGTTACCAAGGCAGCCACACTGACTTTTCAATGGCTTCTCTGGTATTTGGGGACAAATAACCAAGTCTATTCTGTTGAGACCTTGGATCTGAGAAATTTGCCCTGAATTCAAATGACAAAACTCTGACCTTTACGTCCTGAGCAGAAACACAAGGTACGTCATAGCTGCAATAATGCAGGTGCTGTTTACACGTCACCACATCACCGTATGAACTATAAATTACTCCTGTAGTTGTTTCTTTTTTGGTTCTGGGAACTGAACCCAGGTTCCTGTGCTTGCTGGGTAAGTTCTTTACCACTTGAACTAGGCACTAGACCCTCATCCCTTTCATTTTTATTGTGTTTTGAGATATGTCTTGTACCTTTGCCAAGGCTGGCCTTAGACTCATGGTCCTGTTTCTGCCTCACAGACAGCTGGGATTACAGGCCTACGTCACCATGCTCTTGGCAGTAGTTCAGTTGCTTTTATAAGAAAATAATGCTTGCAGGTGGTCTATTTTACATATGTGAGGAAACAGGAAATGTTGTTATTGTCATTGTTCTAATTTTCTTCCCCATTGCTTCAGTACTTTAAAACACTGACAAATGGGTGGGAAAACTGAATGTCAGATTGTACAAAATTACAATGTCTTCAAAATGCTATGATGTGTTCCAGTCATAGAATAATTAGATATTAAAGTTGACAAAGATCTAACCTTAAGCAAAATGGAACATTATAGGTCTCATAGATCCTTCCAATATCAGATACCTAGTTAAAATACTTACCCAAATTGACCTCATTCCATCAAATCATTTACACTTAAAATGTTGAGAGACCTAATTGCTAGCACAAGCACCTACGCTGCGCCTTGTGTGTTGCATTACATAAGTTTTCTGTGCACATATCTGTTTTACGTGGGAGTGTGCTGTTAATGGGTGGATTGTACGTAGCTTCTTAAATGCCTCTGATGGAAAAAGCAGACTGAACAGAATGGCAAGATAAGTCAAGAAGAAGAACCAGAAAGGATGTGAAGATGCTGTCATCAAAAGCACTGTAAGTCAATGGAGAATGCTTCTGATGGACGCTAGCAGACTACATGGCTAAAGGAAGACAGTGAACTTAAAGACACACCGAATGACAATTCATGAACGGAAGTGCACGATTATGTATCTTCAAGCATATATACACATTTAGGTACAGTGTGGGGTTCTGGTGGGAGGGGGAGGGTGAAGGAAGGAGGTTAAGGTGACGGTCTATGGTTGGTTGATGGACTTCATATACCTACATGAAACAGAATTAAGAAACCTCTTGCAATTGCTTTCAGTGCAGTAGGGAGGGGGCTGAGTGGGAGGGACGATGGGGGCAAATGTAACTAATGCACAAGATAAGTCCAATTGGGATTGTCGCTGCAAATCCCCCTGTTTAATGAATATATCCTAATAAAAATTTATTTAAAAAGAACGTGTGCACATTTTAAAGTACCAAAACATTGTTTTATTGTGTTTAAAACCATCATAACTTTTCTTTGCTCATTAATTAGAACAAATATTCATATTTATTTGGTGATAAAATTGAAATCATTTGATTATCCTGAAATGTCTCTATTTTTCCCCAAGGAATTTTTGTGTCTATCAGAGAATTATTTTAACTAGATCATGCTAACTGATGGCATGGCTGTGCTTAAAAACTCAGATATCTCAGTAATATTGAAGTTTCATATGATAATTCTTGCTATTTGTAAACATAATTTTTAATTATTTAAATAAATTATAACAACTTGTGTGCAAGTGTAGGGAATTTATTGAAACTTTCTGTAAGTTAGTTTTCTTGTTTCTTAAAATAAGATACTAATTCTACCCATCTCATCCAGTGATTGTCAGAGTTAAAAGAGTTGATGTCCAAAAATAGCTATCACTCAGCATGCAGGAAGCACTTAATACACACTAGACATTGTTAGCCTGTGGCAGAGGAGAGCATCACTATTACATGTTGGGTAGGTGGAAATGTAAATGTGGTGTCTACTGCTTGCAGTAGCAGTTGTGAGTAGGAAAAGGTTAGCAGTGTAACTTCCGAGAAAGTTCACTCTCGTGTGATGCTGAGTGTCCACACAGCACAGAGTGTACTGGACGTGTGCCCCGTTAGCACACCAGTCATTGCTGTGATGATGATGACCATTGGAAGAGCTGGGCAGGAGACAGACACAGGAAAACTGTGGCTCTCTTTTTTGTTTGTACACAACTATGAAGAAGCTGTTGGACCAGCCCACAGCTATGCTATGGAGACAGTACACTCTAGAGTCTATGTTCCAGTTCAAATCCAGTTCTAACACAAGCTTTGAAAACAGGGGAAAGGTATGGATTAGTCTATGCCTTGGTTTTCTGGACTTTAAAGAGTGAATAATATTACCTACATGATGGGATTGTGAAATGATTTAAATAATTTGAAATGTTTAAAACTACCCTATCAGTTTAGCTCTTACAGGAGAAGTCTTCACACTCATCCTTAAAAGAAAAATCTGAAAAACATAATCAGTAACTTTTTTTTTGGTGAGACTGGGGTTTGAATTCAAACCTTCATACTTGCAAAGCAGGCACTCAAACACTTGAGCCACACCTCCTCCCATTTTGCTCTGGTTATTTTGGAGATGGGATCTGGCAAACTAATTGCCTGGGTTGGTTTTGAACCATGGTCTTCCTAATACCAGTTTCAACAGTAGCTAAGGTTTTACTAGGATTACAGACATGAGCCACAGGTGCCTGGCTTCAGTAACTTTTTTTGAACTCATGTAACAATTGACATTTCTCATAGCTTCAAATCTGGGGAATCCCTTACCTAGAGCAGAAATCACTTGTGCATGAACTGGTAGAAACCCTTAAACTTTTAAGTTTTAAATGGAAAAACATATATAACACACACACATTCTCTCTCTATAATATATATAATGTTTCATATATAATATATATGAAAAATAACTGGAGTCTGAGTGTGGACTGGTACGGGAGTGAGAACCTTCTGGGCTACAGAGGCCCAGAGGTCCATGTGTTTAATCTCCCAGAGCCAAGATCCCAGTATGCAAAATCACCTCATGTTTCTGATGGGAAGACGGGAGAAGAGAATATTTGGAACAAATGCCCAGTGCTTGTCACAGCTAAGGGAAAGAAGACTTGACCAGAGCCCTACCTGATCGAGGGAAGCACATGGCCCCACCGCCAGTCTCTGGTGTCCTGTCTTACATTCATGTAGAAACCATGCAAAGGTCACAGCTGAGGGACAAGAGCCACCCCAAGGATGGAATTAATCCTAGGATTAGGGAACACTTCCTCTCACCTGTGTTCCATCACACCAGTAGGGCTGCTGTGCAGTAACGATGGATTACAGCAGAAAGAGCTGAAAACACAAGCCGTTTAAGGAGTTCTTGGGGGAAAGTCAAAGGAAATAGAATGAATTTGAAGCATCCCGCTCCTGTATCTAGAGCAAATATCAAACACAGCTTAACTCAGCATGTTTACTTAAAGCCTCACGGACTACTAAAAGTTTCTTACCTTGGTCTCTTTCCTGTATGCAATGATAGCCGATAAAGAAAAAATTTAAGACATGCCAAAAAGGAGGACCAGTATTCAGGATCAAGGCCAGCATCCAAACTAGAATAATTACGACATGGGCTTTGAAATACTAGGCAGGAAATTCAAGCCTTCTGTTAATAGGTTAAGGGCTGTAATGGAAAAAGAAAGTATGGTGTCACAATGACACAAGGATGGGGGGCTAGGAATTTGGGATACTCTAAAAATTACCCACACCATTGTGAAACAGTATTGTGTTATTTGAAAGTGGCCTAGAGGAGGTATAAATGTATATTGCAGAGTTTAGGACAAGCAGTAAAAAACAATTTTAAAGATATATTTATAGCCTTTAAAATAATTCTTCCAAATGGTGAGTACTTGGTATTTTTGTTATTTTGCTACAAAATATATAATAAAGAAAATTATAAATCTTTTTCTTTCTTTAGTGGTGCTGGGGTTTGAACTCAGGGCTTTGTGCTCGTTAGGCTGGCACTCTAACACTTGGGCCAGAACCCCATCCCAGAAATTATGGTTCCTAACATATAGTGTTATAGATTGAATAACATTTTTAGTATATAGAACATTGTATATAAGCAAGTTTTTGACTTACAAACAGTACTGAGTAAGTTTCAAATGTAACTAGTAATATGATTATTATTGACCTGAGCGTATATCCAGGACTCTAGAAAAAATTGATAATTTATATGTCAATTTAAAATTGCAGAGATGAGGAAGAAAAAGTAAGAAAAGTATATAAATATTATTTATTATACTTCTTTGTCTAGTATTTATGTCTCTAAAGGAAAATGATTTATCTATAATGTTACTGTATACAGCTGGTATGATTTTCTTAAGGAATAATAAGACTTTGGAAAAATGTATTACAAGTTCATTAAATAGTTTAACTCTAGCTTATGAATTTAAGATACACATATAAGATAAGAATGATTATCTCCATTGTACAGAGGAGCTAACTACCCTGAAGCATTCTTTCCTGAGGGTTATACAATTTTGAGAGAATTGAAATTTTAACACTTGTTCTAAGAAATAATATTTAGTACCCACTGCCTCTTTCAACTCCTGATGATTTGTGTAGATAGTGGAACTTAAAACTTTAAACTTATTCTATTCCTTTTTCTTACAGCAAAAGATTTCTCTTAATTAAACTAAAGCATCATGGGTAGTAAAATATATGTATATATATATATATATGTATATATATGTATATATATAATAAACATGCACACTGCCATGGAATTTAAATATAAGCCTGAAAATAATGAAGGATATTTTATAACAAAGATATAAGCTGTTGGTCAGTAATTGGTGTATTTTAAGTATATTCTCATTTGTCTTGAAAACATGGCAAATTATAGAATGTAGCTAACCACCACATTGGAAATGGAAAATCACTATTTCCTGTATGCCTGTATTTTACATTCTCCATAAAATACGTAGTTTGATTTTGCTATTAGAAGGTAGCATAATACAGAGTTCCAATCTTTTGAAAAAAAAAAGTCTTGGCTATCTAAGTGACACATCAGTGTCCCCTGTTGGTCCTTCGTCTGCAGAACTCACCTGAGTAGCAGAAGGCATTGGTGAGGCTGCATTCCTACTTCTTCAGCCCTCACATAGTCACACTATCAGCAGCAGGGCAGTGTTCATAGCGACTGTCCTGTACTTTTGAGTCCTCGCCAGTCTCCTGCTCTTTAACGTGCTCTTATCCCTGCTCATCCCCTTCTTGTCAGTGTCTCCTAGTTCCACTGTCCTATCAACTTGCTGGCTGCCCCTCAACCTACTGTTTATTCCAAAAGGTTACAATTTGCTGTTTGGTTAAAAAAAAAATTTATGTTTCTGTTATCAAATGAACACCCATTATATCTGAGCTTTTGTGCTTGTACCTATTGGATATTCTTAGTATTTGTTTTTTGTTGTTGTTTTGTTTCTGGCAGTACTGGGGTATGAACTTGGGGCCTTGCATTTGTTAGGGAGGTGCTCCACCACTTGAGCCACGCCTCCAGCCCAGTGATTCTTTTCTCATTACTGAACACAAACCATAAAGAGAAAAGCAAAATCCTGTCCTTTTTCCAGCTGTAGGGACTTTGCACTGGAAGGAGCTTAGATTCCCAAACTCCCTCTGCTCCATATTTTGCGATGATAATAGAGAAATGTCTTATATGAGGGTTTCATGATGCCTCTGCACTCAGATAAAAATGAAGAAATACGGAAAGTATCACGGAAGGCCTGGTGGCTTCCACGAGGGCAGTCGGTATGGATAGAGGATCCTTAGGTGGTGGTTGTGTTCTCCTGTTATGTGCTGTTTACTCTCTGAGGAATAGTCTCACAGGGAGACAAGAAGTCAAGAAATTTCTCCTTCCAAAAATGTCAGTCATTATCTCTGCGTGGGGTCAAGGTAACCTCTGCACATTGTGAGGTAAAGGGAGAGGATTTTTCTTCCTTTTCTTTCCTTTTAAAATCTGTGTGAATTTGTTCCAACAGTTATCCTTTGGACACCCAGAGAAGCAAGCATTAACTGTTTGATTTTTTATTTTGGCTTGGATGGCGAGCGTGGTTATTTAATACAGACCATTTTAATATCTTTCCTTTCCTATATATTAAGTCCAGTTAATCACAGAAGAAAAAGGGAGGTTGGTGAGGAGAGAGGATGAGGTATGGAGAGGGTGAGAGGGCGAGGTATGACTAAAGCCTGCTGTAGTCACTGTTCCACGGCACTGAATGGCAAAGACCCATCCGGTCCTCAGAATCTCAGTTCTTGCCATTTCAAAGCAAAGCTGTGTGCCATGCTGGTTGAGCCTGGGGACAATTTGCCTCCAGTTCAGTTCAGTTCCTGTCTCCCAGTCCATGTTGCCATCTCACACTATCTCTGTTCCCCACTCCCGTCTTCTCACTTTGGAACCTGCACTCATCCAAGAATGAAGGATCTCCTCACTGAAGATTACCTTCATAAAACACAGGCGACAGGGAACTTTCACTCCCATACTGAAAACCAAAGTGCCTACTACCTACCTCACCCAAAAGGTGAAGGGGAGACATTCTTTATCATGCATTGGTAGAACCAAAAGATCTTTCAATGGAGTCACTGAGGAACAAAGAAATCATTTTTTTTTTACTTTGATAAAGACAACAGCAACAATAATGTTCCCTTAAATGAAAATAAAATGAAAGCAATTTTTCTTTTTTAAAGTATGCTTTCAGAGTCACTCCTCATAGTGCTCATCAGAACAAATGGAGCTAAAATTCTAACAGGGTGGTCATCTGTGTAGCTGGGGAATAAGTGATCATTAGCTAAAGAGAACTAACGCCATCGACTAGACCTGTGCACCAGGTCAGCTAAGTGTGTGTGCGAGCTGGCGGGAGGGCGGTCACAGAGGCGCTGAGCTTGCTGTACGTGTGACTTCCCGTAGTGATGACCATGGAGGTTAAGAAGTCACCTGTTCACCAGTTATCCTGCTGTGATACACTGAATGTAAATGAAACTTACACGAACTTCTTCCACTTCAAACAGCATTAATCTTACCTTTGGCATCTAATGAAAATAATAAAATAACACCTTCAACGGGCACCTCAACGCTTAGGAGAAAAGCCATTTAACTACATGAATATCGACAGAAACTTCTCATGGAAAGGTCTGGAAAGATGTTGAGTTACCTTAAAAGAAAGGATAAAGAGAAATTAATTGGAAAATGTCACTTACTTTTAGTCTAAATCTGTATGAATTTTCTATTGCTTTTATTTTCTGAAAGTTTTGGGGGTGCTTTTTAATGCATATGTCTATGAAACAAATAGCCAGATTTAATCATAAATCATGCACCTCTAACATGCTTTGTCTTATTTTGCACATGTAGATGCAGGTTCTTCATGATAAAAATAATTTTGTGAGATTCATATAATTCATGGATCCTTTTAAAGTAGTGCAATTAAAAAAATATTCACATACTCTAAATTCAAGTCTGCAAAGTACTACTTTGGACATTGATACTCTTCCTTGTTATTGATCAGCAGTCTTGAAAAGAACACTGGGAACAGCTGTAAAAAACATTAAGACCATTAAAAACTCTGCCACGCCTTATGCCACAAAGCTGCCAAAGTACCAAAAATGTGGATTGTCCCCACATTTATGCCAGAAGTAGGAGAGCCACATGGAGAGCTGAACATTCAATGTGGTGTTTCTCTTTAAGGTATCACTGCCCAATAAAGCACAATACAATTCATAAATGTGAGTTACAGATGGAATTTTGAATTTCTAGGAGACACATCTAATACGTACAAGAACAGGTAAAATGGACTTTATAATAGATTTTACTTAACTCAATATTTATAGAATATTGCCATTCCAATGTGCAATAAATGCAAAAGACTGCCTAATAAAGCAGTTTACATTTTCTGTGTGTGAGGGTGTGTGATATGTCTCTGAAGGCCGATGTGTACTTCCCAGTGAGCCATTCTGCTGCAGTTATATTTCACATGCTTGGAAGTCATCTGTGGATAATATGAGACAGACCTCATTAGGGCATCGAATGATAAAGCTCAATATTAATATATGCCAATTCTGAAGTATTCGCAAAAAAGCTGAGATCTGAGCAGGAAGAGGACGTGGAGAGACTGAAAACTAAGCCTTGCTTTCAGAAGTTTGGTTTGAAAAAAAACATTTTATTTTCATGTATTAGTTGCTCAGAGGGATTTCACTGTGACATTTCCATCTGTGATCACAACGTATCTTACAGAGGTTCACCTCTGCTGTCATTCTCCCTCATCCTCCTCTCCCTTCTCGAAACAATTTCAACAATTTCCTTGTTCTATTTTCAAACATGTACATAAAGTACATTGACCAAATACACTCTCTTTCGCCCTCTCCATTGCCCTCCCCTTCTCACTAGTACTTGTGTCTCTAACAAGACATGTTTTACATTCCTGTCCTTCACTTTAAACATATATTCATTATTCAAAGAGGTTTCTCCATGATATTTCAGCCAGGCATATATTGGACTATAATCAGATCAATCCCCTTTGTCACTCTCACTTACCCTTTGTCACCTACCTCCTATTAGTCAAGACCTGTCACAGAAGTTTGTGTTTAATAAATCCTTCAGGTAGAAAGCTCTTAGGAAGAAGAGCATAGTGATGTCCAAGATCTGTCTAGAATGCATGCCTGACAAGCTTCCAAGCAGGTGTAAAGTCAGATTGTATATAGTTAAAAGCCCAGCTGCAAATCAGATCTGGTTTTGATTAAAATAAGATGACATAATTGCCTCATGTGCTTGCCAGAAACAAAGAAAAACTTTTAGGTAGCAGAAAAGTTTAACCAGAATAAAATAATCTTCTGTAAAGGAGCAAACACAATTCAATGCAGAAAGAAGAATTCTCACCAAATAGTGCTGAAATAAATGGATAAGCAATAGCAGAAAAAGGACAAAAGGAATGGAGACACAGCCCTTACCGTGTTCAGAAAAAGTTCTCGAAATTGAAGATATATCTAAATGCAAAATAAAACAACAAAACTCTGTGAAGTTAGCAGGAGAATACCTGGATGACTTTGTGTTCAGCGATAAAACACTGAAAGCACAATAAATGAATGAAACTATCAACAAGGTGGACTTCACTCAGATGAAATTCAATTCTGCTCTGTGAGAGACACTGTAAGTATGAAAGACAAGCCGCAGCCTGGCAAAAAGTATTTGGGAAACACCTGTATGACAAAGGACTGCTAACCAAAATACACAAAGAGCTCTTAAAACTCAACAACAACGACGACAGCAAATTAACCCAAAAAAATGGGCAAAGGATCTGAAGAGCATCTCGCAAAAGATGTAACAAAACAGAAAATAAGCAAATTTCAAGACTTCCAATCTTACATGTCATAAGGAAATTGCAAATTAAAATGACCAAAACACTAAACACTGACCATGTCAAACCCTGTTGAAGATGTGGAACAGAAACTCTTGCTCGTTTCTGTTGGAAATGCAAAATGGTGCAGCTGCTTCGAGAAACTTCAGCAGTTTTGTACAAACTTGGCCATTCATTCCTTGCTATATATTTACATGAGCTAAAAATATATGTTCCCAATAAAACACACATCAAACAGCAGTTTTCTTGGAAGGAACCCCCACAGGAGAAGGGATAAGCAGCTGTGGTATATCCATGTAATAGACAGTGCTTGGTGACAAAGATAAACATGCTGCAAGGTCTTAAAGACACATGGCAGAGCTAAGTGAAAGAAGCCAACCACAAAGGTCACTCCTACCATGTTGCATTTTGGAAAAGGCATAATTACAGGAGCAGTAAAGAAAAGAAAGCAGTGGTTGCCAGAGGTGTGGGAAGCAGAGGAGGAGGAGTCGGGAGAGCACGGGCACTGTGCAGTGGTGAGACTATTCTGTTATGGGGTTGTGGACGTGTGCCGTTATGTACTCCCCCAGCGCACAGAAGACTGCATCCTAACGTAAATACGGATTTTGTTGACAATATTGTATTGGTAATGCCGATCCAGTTTTCACAACTGTACTAACGCTAACGTTAATAAGAGGGAAAACTCGTTGGGGGGGTCAGTGATGAGAGAGTGCTGGACAACTCCCCGCGTGTTTTGCCCGTTTTTGTAAAACTGCTGTGAGGTTTAATAATGCTTAGAAATAATCATGACATGCAGAAACATCCTAATATTTAATTACGCATTTTAAGAACTCCCAATTGTGCATTAAAAATGCCTCTGAATATCAGTGTGTTGTCTCTCTAGGTGTAACTGCCAAATTGTAACTCTCTCTGCCCTTCAACCCTTCCTCCAGGTAGTTTCTTTACTTTCACTATGAAATTTCCATTTTCTCTTCAGCCACCATTGCCTGCTTAGTAACCATGAGCCTGAGCAGTCGTCCCTATTATTTAAAAAATACAACCAACAGTAAACTGGGACAAGAATCTCTGTTTTCCTTGCTGAAGGAGACCCTCATCCCTCTCCCCGGTGTTTCCACACATATTCTCACATCATTTTCTTCCAACTTGTTTTTTGCCAATGGGCCAGTGTGTGAGACATATTTTGCATTGGGAGTTAGTGTACACAACACGTGCACCTGTGCACACACATGACCAAAACACGAGCATGCCAGCACAGAATTTAACCCCATTTGCTGATTTCTACTCTTCTATCATGATTCAGTAGGCCTCACTTTTTTTCTGACTCTGAACATGATGTTCTTAGAGATCCAATAATTTGGAAAGCATGACTTGTTATATGAAAGCATTGCATATAATACACAAAAGTAACATTTCTTTTGAAATGTGTACTGCCAAAAAGATTACTTCCATACCACTGGTGTCTTTGAATAAGAATAAACTTTCTTTAGAAACTCTTCTCTTGAATCAGCCATGTCATAGACTTAGGGCTTCCAAAGGTCTTTCACCTTTCTGCAGATCTGACCCTGGTGACTCCCTATTCCTTTTTTTCATTTTTCTTGCTCTGCTTTCATTTTAATTTTTATATTTGGCAGATCTGCTTTAACTTTACCCGGTGCTTCATATAAATTTATGCACCATCCTATATAAGGAGGCAAGGCCCACCATGTCACTCCTCCCTCTGGGTTTTATTCCTTTTCCTCAAAGACCCTATGTACATCCATGGTGTTAAACATTTCACTGAAACAATGGCTGAAACGTACAAGACTCTTGTCCAAATGTTTCCTTGGAATTTCCTCCGCACATTCTACTTATCAGACACTGGTTTGTAAATATCCAAACATCTTTTCAAATTCAGCATTAATTAAACAAATATGTTTATTTCCCTCAAAATACATGGCTCCATCTGACATCCTTGATTATTGCTACAAACCTTAATGTCAGACATGGCTGAATAAAATTCAATGTTTCATCATGGCTTCTCCAAGTAGCTAATCACCACACTTAATAAACTCTTTCTCAGAATGTCTCTCAATCAATTTTGCTCAGTTCCCTCTGTCATGCTCCTGTCTATTAACTCATTACACTATGCCTGGATGGCTAAATGGTTTTCCCAAATAGCCTCTGACTTCCAGTCATTTTCATTCCTGTCTGTACTTCAGACAGCACCAAGATCAATCTTTAATAGCAGAACGGTATAAAATGCTTCTTGTATTTTACCAGTGTTGTTTGTCTAACAGTGTCTTACAGGTCAACTGAATCAGATTTTCTCAAAATATTTCAAATGTATTTTTCTGTAAAATTTTTAAAAGATTGCACAAAACGAGAGGTTTTTTGTGACAGTTTAATACACGCATACAACATATTTTGATCACATCAATCCTCTGTGTTACCTTAGCCCTTTCCCCTTCTTCCTTTCAACCTCTCTCATGGTTCCCTTTTTGCTTTTATGTTTTCTCCCATATAGGACAGATATGACCATATGATCTTGGTCTTTGTGAGACTGGCTTCTTTCTGGTGACATGATGGTGAAAATGGCATGATTTCATTCTTCTTTATGGCTGAATAAAACTCCATTTTGTTTGCATTCCATGTTTTCTGATCCACCTATCTGTGATGGATACTAAGCCTGATCCCATACCTGGCTAACATTAATAGTGCAACAATGAATTTGGGTATAGAGGTGTCACTCCAGCAAGCTGACTTTAATTCTTTGAGGTATATATCAGAAGTGGTACGGCCAAAGCATAAAGACGTTCTATTTTTTTAATTTTTCAAAGACCCTTTCAGAATTATTCTTTAGTGGCTAGATTAATTTACGTTCCCACCCTCAGTGTACAACACTTTCCAACACTCATTTTCTTTCTTTGATGACAGCCGTTTTATATTGAATCTCAATAGAAATTTGATTCCCATTTTTCTGATGGCTAAAGACAGTGAACATTATTTTCATGTATTTATTGGACATTTGCATTTCTTTATTTCAAAATTGTGTCTTCAGTTCATTTGCCAATTTATGGCTTAGAATGTTTCTTTTTTAATGCTTAATTCTCTGGTTTCTTTCCATATCCTGGATATTAATCTCCTCTTGGATGAAGAGCTAGCAAAGAATAGCTCCATCTTGCGGGCTACCAGTTCATCTGTGGGCATTTTGCTGTACAGAGGCTTGGGTTTAGGACATTCCTTTTTACGATCTCCTAAGTTATTGTGTCCTCTTTAGAAAGTCATCACCCATGCCCAGAACCTGAAGGGTTCTCCTTATGCTTTTCTCTAGGAGTCGTGGGTTTTAGGTCTTACACTGAAGTCTTTGATCTATTTTGAGTTGATATTTGAAATGTTTTTCAAATGTAGTCATAAGGACTTCTATAATTTATGCTGTGTTTACCCTGACATGCTCTCTGTACTCTTGACAAACTCCCAGCATGAGAAAAATATAAAGCAGTGTTTGGCCAACTTTAAACTTCAGGAGATCATTTTTTTTAAATTTCCTTTCATGACAACAGGCAGTTATTTTTCTTCCCTGATTCAGTTGATAATATTTTGTTATTGCTTTTAGACTTGGTTGCAAACTATTTTCACTGACATGTGTCTTCATTCTGAATGCCAGAAAACATAACTCTTCCTTTATGACTTTTCCATTTTAATTGTGTAGTGTCAGTTGATCTGAAATTAATGAGTAAGTAGCTGGCTTCAATCTTTGTCATGACAGATATGCAAATAGGGCAACCCAAGTAGATTATTGACTATTTAAAAAATATATGTAGCCTAATTTTAATAATCAAAGTTATGTTCTCCATTCATTGGGTAGTAAAAGTTAATACTGTGTGGCTAAGCAGCCCTTGGTTAAGTCAGGAATCTTCTCTTCTCTGGGCTTTGTACAAAGGTAGCTATAAACTTTATTGCACTTTCTTTAAGTCATGAAAAAGTTCCTTTAAGAGTTGACTTTGAAGAACTGATCTGCATTCTGTATAAAGAGTTTTTTGATTATCATTAAAAGAACATGAATTGGAGCTGACAGTAAATGCCACTGCTTCATAAGATAACATAACTGCCTAGAAATGTCATTTCTGAAAGAAAAATTGACCTTATCAAATATTTAAGAAATAATACACCTTTTAAAATATGAAACTCTTTTAAGGCTCATACTTTTGTAATATCAAATAGAGGATGAGCAAACACACTTATCTTAACATTAGGTAGGGAAATAGTTTTGAATACCTATAACAACATGAGCAATAAGCCAATAAGTATTCATAAATACTATTTTACATGAGCATAAGATATAGTCCTTCTGCTCCATCAACTACACACTGGCAGGCACTGCATCTCAGAGTCCAGGCATATCAGAAAACAAACAGTACCATGAACTCTAGGAGGCAAGTGTGGGACAGGGACAAGGAGACTTTCTTGAGGAGAGGAAAAAGATACAATGGCAACCAGACAGCATCTGGGATCTCTAGGGATAAACAGGGAGAACTTTTATTTAAGTGGGTAAGGCATACAGAAGGGGGAGCAGGTGAAAAATCAGTGCCTGCTCAACACAACCTGTAAGGAGGAAAGAGACTTCCAGGCATGAACATTTCTTGAAAGAATGACAACATGGCTAAACTGAGGAAGCAGCTTTGTAGGAAGTAAGGATCTAGAAAGAAGCATGAGGACAGACATTTATTTATGGCCTGTCCAATCCTAGATTCTGGCCTCAGTACTTACACAAGTTATGTTAGTTATTTCCTCAACAATGTAAGCACTTATTTGTGTATATTCTTATTTAAACTGTAGAAAGCTTATGCAGAGATATGGTAGACCATGGACTGTGGATATCCAACTCATTGCTATATGGTTACAAGGGTCATGTTCTTATGGATCCATCTATATTCTCACTCATTTTGATAATTCCGGTACAAGGACAGGGTTTTCTGCCATAGGTGAGGGTGCCAATGGTGGTTAGGTGTCCCCTTAGTGAGTAAAGCTCAGGAAAATGACAAGCAGTAAAACTAAACTCAGTGAAACAAAACGTAAGCCATGATGAAACTCCCAGACTGAAGAGAAGATGACAGTGGTCTTGGTTTAATTATGTAATTTGTATTTATCAGCAAACTTAAGCCCTAATTGTGCCATCTGAGTTTACAGCATTTTGTTTGTTTGTTTATAATATTTTATTCTAAGTTGATATTTTCTTAGATTTCCTCTAGTAATTTGAGAGTTGTCTAAGTGGTAGCCATTATAACTCCCCATGACTGATTACAACTTTTTCAGTGACTCTTCCATTTAAAGACATGATAAAATTAATTCACCAATACTGTGTTTCTTCCCAACTCATGTACTTTCTGTCCAACTTCTGATGGCTTTGCTATTAAACCTAAAATTTTCCCTTCGCTCATTATAAAAATCTTTCCTTTTAATATTTTTCATTGTTTATGTATCTTCATCAAGTTTGTTATCTAGTTTCCACTGTCGTTATCATAAATGTTCTGATTTTTAAGTGACTACAGAGCTCACTACCAACTCTTTTGTACTGTATTTTCCCATCACCATTTCTTTCTTCTTTAATTTGTCTTTTATTTTTTAGAATTTTCTTGTAATTTTTCACAACTTATTGTTTTGCTGCTACATCTATATATGAATGATATATCTCATGCTTTATTGATTTTTTGAAAGTATAGACTTTTTCCATTCACTTCTGAAAAAAAAACTTGCTAGTATAGGTTTGAAGTCAGTTTTCTTGTGGATGACTTGATTTAAAGAAATTATTTCAATCAAGTTATTTTTAAGAATTTTTGTCTTCATATTAATTATCCATTTTATATGAATTATTACTGTTTAGGAATGATTTTTTCATTGAAGATAGAAAAACTACTTCACTTGTAAATTCATTTTTCATTTCATCTCAAGGATGTGTTTGTGTTTACTTGTATACTAGTTATATATTTAATTTATAAGAAATTTCCATTCTGTAACATATAGTAAATTCAAATTTAATTAGAAAAATATCTAAGAATATGCCTTTAAGTTAATGATCTTCTCTTGAAATGTAATCTTCTCTTCAAAATTCTCAAACATTTTTATTAAGACATTATTCAACATATAATTGTAAAATAAAAATTTATATATCACAAAAAAAAAAAGAAATTTCCATTCTGTATTCAGGTTTTAACTTTTTGTCCTCTATCTCTTTTAGCTTCTTCTTCTTCTTCTTTTTATTTTATTTTATTTTTTTGCAGCACTGGAGTTTGAACTCAGGGTTTACACCTCCTTGAGCCACTCCACCAGCCTTTTTTTATTTTCTTATTTCTTCTGTGAAGAGTTTTTCGAGATAGGGTCTTGAGAACTATTTGCCTGGACTGGCTTTGAACCATGATCCTCCTGAGTTGTTAAGATTACATGCGTGAGCCACCGGTACCCGGCTCTCTCTTAGCTTCTTCTTAATCATTTCATCCTTTTCCATCTTACTGTCTGCAGTAGTCTCAGGTTTAATTTGTCACATTACATTGTGTGTGTGTTTATAATTTGTGTACTTGTTCCTGATGTTGCGATTTGAGCTCTATTACTTTGCTTATTCTCTACAATTTCCTTTTCTCTTTATGTTGCATTTTCATATTATTTCAACCCTAGTGTCACAAGTATAATCTCATTTCCATTATTAACAATATTATAAAAAATGATTGGAAAGAAATGACTGCCTTGGTGGGACATTTTCTGGCAAAGTAATTTTTATAAATATTTTGCATTGGTTGATATGCCTGTTCTTTAGAATTTTTTACTATAATTTTTTTTTGTGGGACTGGAGATCAAACCCTGGGCCTTGCACGTATGAGGCAGGCACTCTCCCACTCAGTCTCATCCCCAGCCAACACACCTGCCTGTTTTCTTTCTTGTCTTTCTGGAGCTATTCTTATCTCTCCCATCAGTGGCTATTTTTAGCATGTCCTTCAAGGTGGGTGACTGACGGAGCCAGTGTCATTTGTATGCCTAGGTACAGGAGAGCAGCAGCTATGCTCCAGCGTCACTGTGCTTTCTGCTTGTTTTTCTTTAACTTTACCAACACTTCCACAAACTCCATGCACTCACCGTGTGTGTTGCTCACAGAGAGACTTTGGGTTGGAAGGTTTTACTTTGGTGAAGGCTCATCAGCACTTTTGGACGTTTATTTCCAGATTTAAACCATCACATCCTTACATCTGTCAGCTGTTTCAGTTTTTCTCCTGACCTGAAAAAAAATTCAGACAACATGTGTAAATCTTCCAAGTTTAGATACAGCTCTAGCAATGTGATGTCTGGAGCCACTTGACAAACATCTGTCCCTGGAAAACCATCTCCCTCTGTGAGCTCGTGCCTTGCTCCAAATGTCTTTTTGTTTTCTTTTATGTACTGTTTGTTGAAGAACATTCACTCTGTCTCATAATTCTGCAGCTTTTACACAAATATGAAGCTGTTGTGCCTGTGTAGTATCCCATACAATGACTGTTCTTCAAGTGTGACTTTAGAACATTTGAAGTGTTCTTGGTGCAACTGAGAAACAGACATTAATTTTACATAGTTTTAATTTAAATAGTAACACTGGCTGATGTTCACAACCATGGACAGCACAAAACTGTATTTAGATCATTTTTCTGCTCACAGTTAAGGGTTTAGACATGATGACAAAGTCCTAATAAGGCATTAGATCACTAAAAAAGCAAAAGAAAGAAATGGGCATGATGGTACATGCCTGTAATCCCAGCTCTTGTGAGGCTGAGGTAGGAGGATCTCATGATCCTTCAAAAGACCCAAGCCATCCAACCACCAAAAAACAACAAAACAAAATAAATGACTGTTTATTCTGCAGCCACGGACATTGTTAAGGACAAAGAAGGAACTTGTAGACTTGTACCAGAGAAGCAAGTAAGAGGCTTGCAGAGCAAGCCTCTGAACCACGTTTAGTGTCATCCTCACTCTGCTGTAATCCTCTCAGTCCCATGACATCCCACAATTCCCTGCACAAGGCCGTTTGCGAAGCAGGAAATCTGCGGGTCTCAGACCTGACTGAGCTTAACAGCAGTAAGGGCGTGAATCCCAAGTGGAGCTGGGCCACACAGGTGAGGATGTGCTATTGGGCACATTGCTGATATTTTGCTTGAACAATGATTTCTTTTATGGAACTGCTCTGGGTATGACTTGTCGTTAGCATCCTATTTCAGGGACTTCATTCTTATTTCTGAAAATATTAAGTTTCTGATCCATTCAGGAAAAACTTGGCTGGGGATTTCCATGGTCAGTATCCAGCACATTGACCAGCCTCCAGAAGAGACAGTGGCATAGTCAGCCAGAGCACAAGGTAACTTGGCTTTCCTGAATTAAAAATCTCCCCCATCATATATCAGACAGCATCTTTGAGAAAAATCGGAAACACAGGGGGAAGTGAGTGATAAAAGAGAGATTTTCTCTAACAACACAGAGTATTTTGAAACTCTAAACCATCTAGAATCAAAGTTTTGTATTTCTGCTACTTGGCAAATAAGATTTCTTGATTAAAGTGGTAAGAGTTATTATCTATATAATTCAGATGAAATGTCAACAAATTATTGATTGAGGGTCCTATCTGGCCCATGGCCTGTCCACACAAATAAAGTTTTATTGAAACAATACCTTACCCATTGTTTACACATGGGTTTAGCTGTTTGTAGATTATAAAGGCAGGACTGAGTAGTTGACAAAGAGAGTACAAAGCCTACAAAACCTAAAGCATTTATATTCTGGCCCTTTCCAAAAGGTAAACTGGATCATTTCCCATAAGTAGCATTGCACAAATAAGTAAGCCTTTCTAATAATGTCTATAGCATAGTGATGGAAGCTATGGGTCACCCAGTGATCAAAAAAGCAATCTGAGGGAGCTCAGGCTTACTGTGTGGGACCCCAGACCATTCGGAACGACATCATGGAGCAGAGGGGGCACAGAAGTGACACCGTGCACTTTATTCACAGCCTGTACCCCTGAACTTGTCTCACTAAGAAAACACAGAAACAGGAAATGTTGGAAGTTGCTGGCACTTGGGGAGCAGTAAATAATCACGTAGGAGAAATGACTGAGCTGATTTTCTGCTCCTCTAGCTGATTTGTGAATCAATTTCAACCCTGACTGCCTGCTATATCCTCTCTGAGCAAGATTTCTTAATTTTAAGGTTGCTTTTATATGTTACGTGTTAAATACATATCTATATATAACATTTTATACTCTGTAAATTTTTATTTTATTAAATTTTGGAGAGGGATTTGCTTTCCCCTAACATTCATGTGTTACCTTCACCTGAAAATTAAATTTTTCACCTATTATGTGTACAATCTATCACATTGAGATATATTATTGTGACCTTCCTTTGTACTTACTGTTGTTTTGTTTTTGTTTTTGTTGTTTTGTCTATTTGCTTTTAATTACTTGCAGAAGCAGTTTTTCCCTTGACTTTATTTCCAATGAAGCAGAGGTGTTAGGCATCAGGTATTTGCTTAATGGGAATGCTTACTTTTAAGGTGAAGAATATATATATGATCTACTTTTTCAAATTTCTTGAATTTTCAGTAATTGAAAGCATCCCACTGGAGTTCGCAATGTCAGTTGTAAAAGTAATGTGATGGTCATCCCTCCAGTCAAACAGTGGTGAATTTCAAATATTACTCACTTTATCATGATTATAGGGCTAATTTCAAATTTTTATTTGTTAAGAGGAAAATCAAAAACCATTTAAAAATACATGCATCAAGCATTTAAATAATAGCTACTAAATCACAGATACCTACTAATTCATCATCTTTTACTATTATATTTTTATTTATGTTAACTGGAAAGATTTTTCTCCCATTCTGTGGGCTGTTTCTTCAGTCTGTGACTATTTCCTTTGCTGTGCAGAAGCTTTTTAGTTTCATGCAGTCCCCTTTGTCAGTGCTTTCTCTTAATTACTAATCTGTTAGCGTTCTATTCATAACTTTGTTATCTATATCTATGTAGCCCAGTGTATTCCTCATTTTCTTCCTGGGTGTATGTAACAGACCTATAGCCAACATCATAGTAAATGGGGAAAAACTGAAACTAAATCCTCTATAATGAGGCAAGGGTGTCCACTTTCCCTACCCTTATTCAACATAGTTCTGGAAATTGTAGCCAGAGTGACAAGACAGAAGAAAGGAATACAAAGAATTTAAATAGGGAAGGAAGAAGTCAATTTGTTCCTATTTGCAGATGATATAACCCTCTACCTGAAAGACCTTAAAAGCTCAACCAAAAACCTCATGGATCCCTTAAACATCTTCAGCAAAGTAGCAGGTTACAAAATCAATACGCAAAAATCAGTAAAATAAAACCACCTGCAATAACTTCAAAAAATTAAAATACCTAGGTATTCCTAGGAAGGAGGTGACCAGCCTATTCAATGAAATTGAAAGTCACTAAAGAAAGAAGTCAGTGAAAATATTAGAAGATGGAAGAACCTCCCATGTCCATGGATCTGCAGAATCAATATTGTGAAAATGACTATACTACCAAAAGCCATCTATGTGTTCAATGAAGTCTCTACAAATATTGCAATGGCATTCTTTTTTTTACAAGTGACATTTCTCACTGAGAAAGTTACTATGAAAGACCTTGACTAGCCAAAGCCATCCTGAGCCAGAAGAGCAACAGTGGAGGTATAACAATTCCTGACTTCAAACTACACGACACAGCATGGTAATAAAAGCAACCTGGTAGCGACACAAAAGCGGACATGAAGACCAGTGGAACAGAACAGAAGATCTTGATACTAGCCACACAAGTGCAACCACCTGATTTTAACAAAGGAACCCAAAATATGCATGGGAGAAGTAAGAGCCTCTTCCACAAATGGTGCTGGGAAAACTGGATTTCCACCTGCAGAAGACTAAAACGAGATTCCAGTCTCTCACCTTGTTCTAGCATCAACTCAAAATGGATTATGGATCTTAGTGTTAGACCTGAACCAGTGAAATTACTAACACGACTTTTAAATCTTTCTCAAATATACCCCCTCTTCTTTACTCAAGACTCATCTTGAGTGACATTTCTTCTGTCAAATTTTCCTTGACCTTTCACCGATTAGTGGATATTTCTATTAAAGAATGCATTATGTTACACTGTAAAATGATCTTTGTAAATAATTCTGCAATCATTTGGCACAATCAATTCTCTACAGCTAACTCATCACTTCTTTAGGGAATTAATTATGTGAGCTTTGCAATGTCAGGGACGGCATATGACACAGAAGCATTCTTTTCAAAAAAAATGAATGACCTTTAAACTTGTATGAGTGAGTGTATACATTTTCCATTGGTGCTTTTCGATAGAAATATTGTAAAGATAAAAAGTAAGGAAATAATGGAAAAGGATAATTATACATCCTGAGGACAAACATCTTCTCAGTTATAAATTTACATTTAGCTATTTGGCATAACGTAAATATATGTCATATATACATGCCAATATATATATTCATATATATGTATATATCTCATAGATTTGTAAACTTGTTTATTATCATTACATTGTTCATATGTTCCCAAAGGTGAAATAGTAAAGTAGCTCAAAAGTTCAATGGTAAAAATCTGCTATTTGGTAGCCACAATGATAAAGAAATATAGTGATGTTAAATGGTAGGAATTGTTGGCTAAATATTCACCACTTAACAGACTTTCCTACCCGTGGTTTCCTGGAAATATGCTGACATTTGCAGTGCTGGGAAAATCTCCACAGATCCTCACACAGGGAGCCAGATGGCTTTCACCATGACCTCTGCCCCACACTATTAGCATCCAAGGGTGCTGAACAACTCTGGCTCATTATCCACAGACAGATGTTTTCTATTGCTCTGTCACTGTTGCTAAGAGGCAGCTAATGTCTGGGTATTTGCTCAAACCTATAATCCATGAAATTTTGTCTCTTAAAGTAAGGGGTAAGGATAGGTAAGACACCTAAAACACTAGCTAGCATTTGTTGCCCTTAACGCAGAGAAACTAAAGCAGATACCTTAAAAGCAACTGAGGCCAATAGGAAAAGGGGAGCAGGAACTAGAGAAAAGGTTAGATTAAAAAGAATTAACCTAGAAGGTAACACCCACACACAGGAAATCAATGTGAGTCAATGCCCTGTATAGCTATCCTTATCTCAACCAGCAAAACCCCTTGTTCCTTCCTATTATTGCTTATACTCTCTCTACAACAAAATTAGAGATAAGGGCAAAATAGTTTCTGCTGGGTATTGAGGGGGTGGGGGGGAGAGGGAGGGGGCGGAGTGGGTGGTAAGGGAGGGGGAGGGGGCAGGGGGGAGAAATGAACCAAGCCTTGTATGCACATATGAATAATAAAAGAAAAATGAAAAAAAAAATTACAAATACCACCCCCTAGCAGAAACTTTTTCTTATGCATTTGTAATTCAACCAGTCTTCCATTTAGAAATTCTGCTATCCGGTTGGAGACTCTTAATTTAATATTTTTCTATTTTTCTAGATGACAGAAACTAAGGCTATTGTAGCCTAAAGAAGGATAAAATTATACATGTAAATGGAAATTATTTGTGCACATTTATTATTCCATATAAATTATCATGAGGTCATAACTCTACAAACACCAGACAAACATCAATTTTTAACCACCAGTTTCCACAGCAGCTGACAATAAGAAAAAGAATAGAGTCCTGTTACTAGAAAGCTCTAAGCCCTGATGGATTTAATAGTCAGTAGTCTCCGATTTGGGCTAACAAATGCCTGTTTTTTAGAGTCTGATCTGCTCTCGGTGAACTAACAAAACTGAAATCATAGACTGAAATATAGGAAAGAGGACATTCTGATCTAAGGAAGGCCTGGAAGAAGTGCGTTTTCATGTCATTTTGCACCAGGCCAGCCAATGGGGGACATAGTGTGCATGTTTTAAATTATTTAGGATTGTCTCTTAATTCTGGCAATATAGAACAAGTGGAAAGCAGCCTGAGTTGTCTCTTACATTTAAAAAAGAACTTCATCAGAGATTGCTTTAAATTCTTTAGTTGGTGAGATATGCCACAAAAGTAGTCCTTCTTCATAAAAATACTGAATTATTTAACAAACTGTAGACCACTGATCTGTCAAAATTCATTTATTCATCCAATTAAGTGTGTATTATGTGTCTGAGTCAGATATTCTTTGAGAAGATGTGTGTATTTGTACCATTAGAGGCAAAAATCCTTTTATAGTGAATTCAGCAACCACTTTTTCATCAGAAGGGTCTTTCCTCTGCCATAGCTCTTTTTCTTACTAAGCTATGGGGCTATAGCCATCAAAAAGTAGGGGAATTTTGATTTCAATTGATTAACTTTTAAATACTTAAAATCATATGATGAGATTCCATTATTTATTTTTCTTTTGAAATTATTTGTGATATAACTTTAATTTTCATGTTATCATACAGATAAAGGGCAAGCCCAGAGAGAAATCTGACAATATCCTATATAAAATGGTCAATAAAATGGCCATTCTTCTGGGAAGAGATGTCTCTGAACTAGTGCTAATGTCTTCATGAGCAAGTGTGGTTGAGAATTGATTTTAAACTCTATTTAATTACTAGACTGGTAGACTTTGTCCAAAATACAACCTTGTAACATAGGCAGAAACTGTCCTTCAAGGTTTGTCCATGACTGAATTCTAGAAATGCTATTTGAATCTGGCTTGTGTTTGTTGTTTTTGTTTTTTGGAATCTGATTCTTCAGGTTTAAAATAACGTCCATATCAAAATGTCTGTGTTTTCAAATCTGACTCCTTAAACACAGCATTAGTTTGCTCTCACACTGGAAAACCATCTTCCCTAAGCAAGTTAGCCAGGTGTATTAACCAGATCTTCTAGAACAAGGTCAGGTTTAAAGGGCTGAGATTTGTCAAGGAGACACAAGTCTGGGATGGTGAGTTCACTCACCTGGGGAAGCTGCAGAATGACCTGGGGAAAGGTGAGGAAGCCTTTCCTCAGAGGTGTTCGCCCACAGTGTTGCCTGATCTGTAAAAACCTACACCTAGCAGGATCCTGAGAGGAGACAGAGAAGAGAGGGGATGGACCCCTGTCTTCCCTGCCTATCTTTTTATTGAAGTCCAGCATGAAGAGCGAGCATTTCAGGGTGCCCCATCCTGTCCTTCAGCGTCAGGTCAGATTTCACTGCTGCAGGACATTTCATCCCCATGCAGAGGCAGAGGGGTGCTTCATGTCCTGTAGCACTAAAATGAGACAGAGAAGAGGAGTTAGACAGCACCGGGAGTCAGAGAGTATCCAAGATGTGTGTGCCAAAAGCATCTCCATCGTCTTTCCCATGTCACTGTGTTCTAGTGACCCAGGCTACAACAGGCCTTAATTCTCAATATGTCAATTTCTCACTGTAGATTTTAGGCTCCCTGAAAACCCATACTGTTCCTTTTCTTGCCTCACCCATGTATAAGAAATTGCCTAAAACATAATCGGTTCAGAGCAGATTTACTGAATTAATGTTTGTTATGTGGTGGAAAGAAAAGAAAGATAGTATTTCTCACACAGGGAGTTGACATGGCTGTGGGTATAGTTAAATTGTTTGAAAACAGAAAAGGAGTGGATATTAATTCCTTATGCCTTTAGGCCACAGCTTTGTACTAGACTCTTTCTACCCTAAAACATTTTCTTCCTTTCAGAATAGTTTGTCTTTTCCATATTTTCAGGACACCTACAGAAAAGGATTATCACAAGGTAAAGTGCTATTTGCATATTTTGGGTGAGTTCTTCAGGACCATTCCAAGCAAGGAAAGGACTCCAAGTCTGTTTGGGGTCTTGGTGAGTTAGGTCAATTAGTGTCTTCTAATTAGAATTCTATCAATCACCTAGTAATGAAAAACAGCCATAGATTTTCTGTCTCGACCAGAGCACATGAGCACGTACAGTCAGGTCATGGGTGGAAAGGAAAACCAGAAAATAGCCTGTGCAATTCTTGGGTTCTTTAGTAACTCTTCCTTTTACTTGAGAATCATCAACTCAAATTTCTCAAGCCCCAGAGCTAATAATGTCATAGTTTGGAGAAATGGAGACAGAATAACCACAAGAGTGATTATTGAAAGTATATGATTATGAACACGTATCCAACTACTTGTTTACAGCTCAACATACATATCTAATAAATATCTAAAACTAAACATGCACTTCCAAGCAAACCAAATTCAAAATTACATGACCCTGAATGTAATACAGAAAACAGTTTTATCATTGGAGCTAACACCTTACATCTAACCTACTTCATTTTATTAAGAATAAAAGCCTCATATTTTTCACCTTTCTAATTTTCTCACACCCACTAAATACCTTCTCAGATCTTATATCACTCTTTAATTTTGCTTATCACTAAGTTAATGCAACCTTAATATTTACTATTTAATAGACAGAAACTAATAGTGTTTGTGGGGTGTGTTACAAAATAACACAGCCAGGGAGCAATAAAACTGAATGGAAACAGGGATTGCTAATATTTATTCTAGCATTTTCTTACAAACCAGAGCTAATCAATTCTAATTTCAGGTAATCTATGACTCACTTTGTTTTCCTGCTGGAATGTTGTTATTGTGTTTGTTTTAATGTCTTTTAGACTCTATTAAATTCTTTTTTTACTGTGTGCAGTTTTTATATCCACGTTTTAACCCTTCCTTAGTTTTTCCAATTCTCTCTCCCATCAGACTTTTAGCTTTTAATCTGATTGGAAACAGTCCTTCAGAAATAATGAAGCAATAGCTGAATTTTTTAATACAAATCTTCATTGTTTTTATAAGAACAGAGACACAATCTTCATATAGAGAAATTTCTGAGAAAATACTTTACTAATAGGAATCAAAATGCTGAAACTCTTCCATGCGTTCCATGGGGACAGTACCTGAAATGTTTGGTTCCAAGATTCACCATTTTGGTATCTCCTCAAAGCTCTGAAATGTGAGGTGTTGAAAAGACTCTTGAAATTCCGTGAGGTGAGAAAGTACCCAATAACTCTTCTCTTGGTGTTGACTTTGCGTTTAGAAGGAAAGCAGAATTGCTATTGATGGACGTGAGTAGACTCTGACAATGGACAGTTGTTTCTTGGTGACAGACATTTTGTCCTGGAAGGATAAATAGTTCCCAATGGAGATGACGAGTGATAAAGCTGGAAAGGAGTCCCCTTTCTCCCCACCCTTCTGCTGCTCATCACACACTCCCAAGCACATTTTTTTTCCTTTTCTAACCACTCTGGTCATGAGTGTTCTGTTCTTCACAGCTGTTACCTGTGGTATAAATACTACCAACTCTTTCCCACTGCTTTGTACTTTTTCTGTTTTGTATGACTAAGGGTCATTAACTTTCAATAGCTGTACATATTCAATTACCCATCTTTTATTTTCAGGAGGTTAAAAGATAAAACTGAGGGGAATGAAGGTCACCCATTACTGGGACATACTCTGTCCCTTTGTCTGCTTGTCTATGCATCCATTTAATTAACTCCAACTCATGCATTCATACTTTGCTCCTATCCTGCTTTGGTAGAGGCATTTCATGCCTAAGAGGATCCATTAAATACACGTAAAGGAATAAGACTTTTATACATTCAGAAACTGTCCTGACTCATTTAAAAAGGTCAGAAAGAGATGGTAAATCATGACTTGCATTAGTACATAATGAACACATATTAAATAATTTATTTTACTCCTGTAATATGAGGGAGCCAGGCAATGTGGTAACCACTTCATAGAAAAAAATAAAAATGGCACAAATTTATGTGGAATAAAGGAATATTAATATGAATTAATAGGAACGAAACTCATCTTTCCATAGTGGGGAAGAAGCCAATTAAAATCACTTCTGCACAGGATAGAATTCACATATCTGCCAGAAATCAGAGTATGTAAATGACTCAAGTAGAAGTTAAAGGGTTTTTCAACTGAGTGCAGCAGGCAGCACCGTAGGCCCAGAGCAGCCGGGCCAGGGTAAGGTCAGGGTCTTTGCCGTGTGGAGAAAGCCAGGATTTGCAGTCCCGCTGGAGCATCAGAGTCCATATGAGTCAAAATCTACAGTGGGAAGTTGGTTCTGTTTCTGTACCTTTGCTGCGGACCATTGGTACACTACTGGAAGCTATCACAATTATTTTTGCCAGACTGAGAGGATCAGCAGCTAGCAGTTCTGAAGCTGAGAGAGGAAGATGGATATGATAATGACAGAAGACAAGGGAAAGCCAGGAGGCTAGCATGTCTGTGATAGTCTTTTACAAGTCCAGTAGTTACTCAAGTAAGGCTGATTGATTATCTCCCTTTAAAGGCAGTTCACCAGCAAATCCTTGAATACAGTGTGACCTCAATGCTAAACACTGTACTATACTGTCTCTAAATAAAAATACTTGGACAGAAACTTTATATGAACTGAGAATTCCCTGACATGGTAGCCATCCTCCCCACAAGGATCATTAGAGCTATGGCAATTTGATCACAGTGAAAAAGGACTCCAATGATCTCAGAAAACCCTCCTCCTTTCTCAGCAAACAACTCCTCCTCTTTGGAAAGCCCCAGAAGACTTCTTTCTTCCTTCCCAGGCACACAAGGGCTGGAGCTGAAGATGGTGACTTCCACTGGCAAAACTTTGTCTTCCTGCAACCCTTGCAGTTCAGAGCCCACCTGGGGTTTTGTCTCTTCACTATGTAGAATGTATTCTTCTTGCCCTGTCAAGATATAAACATTTCCAAATGGGGTCCCTTGTGTGAAATTTATGAATAAACAGGCTTTCTTAATTCTGAATCTTAGACTGTTTAACTCTGACAGCACATAAGGAGAACTTCTGTCTTCCTGAGAGGGAAATGTTTGTGAAGAGGGTGTCTTCTCATACAATCTTTACAAATGGCCATTTCAACCTGACTCATGAATAGTATTTTGTGAAGAGGGTTTTCAGAATAATTATTCTACTGAATCTCTTTCTACTTGCAGTAATCACTTTACCAGGATCATTGAGTGAGGAGGCTGAGCCACCCAAGGCAAGACAAGCACCAGCATCTGCCACCACCTGGCTGCCCCTTTTGTGGCACATAGTTCTCGTGTTAACTTGTTAACCAAACCAGATATTTCAAGATCTACCACTGGATTTGGAAGTGCTGTTGTGGATGTCAATTAGGGAAAACTCTAATCTCTTTGTCTTCACCTACAGGGAAAAAAAAATCATCCATATATTATTGAGAAATTAGTAAATAAAATGTTTTAGGAATTACAAGAATGGACAACTATCATGTAAAAACCTCAAGTTTAAAATTAGGATATAATGGTTTGCCTTAACAATTCATAACTCATGTTTAATCCTCTATAAATGAGAACCTTCTTTATGATTTATTTTTCATATAAACCTGAGCTAAATGATGGCTTCTAAAATCAACAGCTTAAATTTTGAAGTACGTTTTACATAGCTTTCTAATTTTATAGAATTTAGGTATTTCACACAGTATTTCAGACCACCATGATTACTCCGATACAAAGGAGCTTCCTAAGGCAATGCCTAAGTGTAGGTACGGTGTCAGGCAGCAGGAATCGTGCGACTTTTAAATATCATCAGTCCGTGGACAGTCTCACTGAAGCCTTTAACAGAGCAGGGATATAGTGGTGGGTTGCATTTCTGTGCCAAAACAGCAATCTAAGAATCAGCATAAAACACTTAATTAAAACTAATAAGACAGTGATGTGATAAGGTGGAAGTTAAATTCAGACTGTTTCTAATAGATGGAGTTGTAGTGATTTTCTGCCACCCACTTAATGCTTTAACACTGGTGTTGGCAGTGGCTGAGGTCACAGGGTGCAGGGTTAGACTAGTCACTTAATTTTGTAGTGGGAATAGTAAATTAGTTACTCTATAAAATACGATTTCAAGATTCTTGTTTTTACACTTCTCTGAAAGAAAACTTGGCAAAATGATCAGTTTCAGGTGAATATATCTGAGTTTGATGATTAAGACATCTAATTCACGAGTACAAAATATAATCTTCATTTAATTCAGGTTTTTACTCCAAAAACTGCTCAAACAGAAAGAAAAATACATAAAATTGTTTGGTTTTTCAAACAGGTATAAGAAATATAAGGTGATTATTACAGGTAGAGTTGGAAAATGCATTTTTCACCAATAATGATAAATGGAGCAACTAAATCATTTTACCCTGATTTATGAAAATTATGAATAATTTCATATTAATTAGCAGTCACTTACCGCTCAGATTCTTAACTTATAATTACTCAAAGTTTAATCTAATTTTCCCTGAAGTATATGTTTTAGGTTGTTGAACCTGGTTACTTAGTTTTAAGCAATGAATTTTGTTAAAATGTATCAGTTATAGGATAAGCCATAAAATCATGTTATCCATATAAGCATTCTATCAAATTTTTGAAAGAAATCTAGCAATTTCTTTAGTTTTTTCTAGTTTCAAGGACTGTATAAATATAAAAATAAAATAAATTAAAATATTGAATATTGAATACCTTAAAAATACATTTTGTTTTTTGCTAAAGGATATAAACATAACATAGCTGTTTTCTCCTGTAAGTCTAAAATATTATAAAGCAAAGCAGAAAATATTGTTATTATGTTTATGAAAATGAAAATTAATAAAGGAGATATTTGATACTACTTTTATTTCTAACTGTTGTGCACATTTTACTGGCTCAGTATAAAAATCACTTTTTTATTACTTATGAAGATTCTCAGAGTCTTCTCTCTCACCAAGAAGACATTACGAATCATGTTAAATACATGCATATTAACTTTATAAGGGATGTCAATATTATGTTTTCTTGCATACTATCTCTCTCTCTCTCTCCTCCTCTCTCTCTCTCTCTCTCTCTCCCTCCTTCTCAATTTCTGCCTTTCATGCTGGGTATTGAACCCAGACCCTCACACATGCTAGGCAAGTGCTCTGTCACATGAGCTGCAGGTCCCATCCCTTTTGTTTTATTTATTGATTTATTTTTGAGATAAGGTCTTCCTACTACATTTATTCCTGATCTTCCGGCCTCTGCCTCCAGAGTAGCTGGAATTAGTGGTGACCCTCACCAGGCCCATCTCAGCAAGCTATGCATCTCCTAAATATACCAAAATAGCAATTCACATTTTACTTTCCAAACAATATTTGATAAATCCATGCTAAATTCTAGGTCATCCCCTTGTAGTAAATCCATTCAAGTCAGAAGGCCTTGACAACTGTGATAATTATTCCTTGAAAAATAGGAATGTGTGCTATTTCTACAGAGAATAAAAGCTATATAAATAGAAATTAACATACTAAGTTTTTATTTTTCTACCTTGAAATGGATTTTGTTGTTTACTAGACATACTTTTAAAAAATGTACTTCCAAGAGTAGTAAGGTTTATTGTTAACTTACATAAGCCTCATGTGTAGCAGTTTTATGCCAAGTACTACTAAAGTAGCAAGTCAATTAAAGCACATATGCAGCCTGTTTTCTCAATACCAACAACATCCCTGGTTTTCAAATAATGAAATGAAAATTAGAGAGGCTAAGTGAATTTTTCTGGAGCATGGAATGGTGAGATTGAACACAGGTGTGTCTGACTTTAAAGCTCAAAGTTTCACTGATGAAGTAGGCAGTGGCCTCTGGGAGTCCATGGGAGGCTGGTCCTGGGATCCTCATGGACACAGCGGTCTGCAGATGCTCTCATTCCTCATGTGAAATGTCAATCACATGTGCACACAACCAATGCATGGCCTTCTGTATACCACTGATCAACTCTGCGTGATTGACAACACCTAAAACAAAGTGAATTCTGTAAATAGCTGTTATACTGTCTTGTTTAGGGAAAGTGATGACAAAACATGCCCACATTCAGTACAAATTCAATTTAATTTTTAATATTTTCCATGTGCAGTTGGTTGAGGTCATGAATTAGTAGATACAGAGGGATCACTCCATTTCTCCAGAGCCAAGGTAGCTCAGATTTACACAATGACCAAAAACCAGCTGTTACTTAGAAAAAAAAAATTCCTAGCCAGGTGCTGGTGGCTCACACCTGTAATCCTTGCTGCTCAGGAGGCAGAGATCAGGAGGATCACAGTTCAAAGCCAACCCAGGCAAATAGTTTACAAGACCCTATCTCAAAAAACCCTTCACAAAAACAGGGCTGGGGGAGTGACTCAAGGTGAATGCCTTGAGTTCAAGCCTTGGTAGCCCCCCCAAAAAATCTTCTCAAAATTGGGTATATCTGCTGAAAAAGAAATTATAAAAAAAGACTTTCTTTGGCCTCTTTTCAGTACCACCCATTTTAATATACAAAACAGAATTAGAAAACTGAGAAAAGTGTTAGAAGGAGGACCCTACATGTTATTATACCCCAAGAAAGACAGGAAGGATTGCAGTGTTAATTAGCAAATGTGAACTGGTTCCATTATGAAAGAATAGGCACTTTATCTCTGTGACTGATATTTAATTGCAAACACACTCAGCAAGTTAGGGGGCCCCTGGAGTGATTGAGGTCTTAACCTCCTAGAGGCAGAGGGCTTTACTAATAGACTTTCAAAGAACCATTTATTTCTTCTCCTCTAAATTTTTTAAATGATAATTCATTGGGGTTTTTATTTCCCATAAAATAAAGGATTTGCTACTTTGGACCATTGAGTTGTATGCATGTTCTTTAATTTGTTAAATTAACACTGTTTTTCTGTGCTAGTTAGAGAATTGAGGCCACATGCATAGAACATTTGCATCTTGAGTTTGGGAGGAGCTCCACTGTAGTTGGCTGGGAGATTTTGCAGGGAGCAGTAGGGAAGAAAGAGAAAAGTAATGATGCAGAGTTAGGAAGTGACAAGGACATGCTCCCACAAACCTGTTAGAATTGGAATATTTCCAATGGTCCTGACAGCCGTCATGAAAACATATGCAAATACCCTGAATTTGTGTGTTTTTATCAGTGGTTACTACCCTGAAAAGACATCAATTTAATGCAATGCTTTGGAGGAGGAGAATGAACAAATATGTACAGAAAACTAACAGTGAAGGCTATTTTATGAAATTCCTACAGAGGTGTGGAATGGTCACTCATTATTCATTCCAAAATACTCTCTCAGAACCAACTTGGTGCCAGAGAGTATTCTACGATTTGATTCACACGTGGGTAAAAAAAGAAATCCCCAACCCCATACATTGCTTACTGTGCTGTGGGCAAATGAAGAGACCAAAAGAATCAGCAAATAAACAAGTGATATTCTGCATTAGATGGCGATTACTTAGGGAGAGAATCAAGGCAGAAATACAGAAAGAGAATTGGAAGGTAGAGTCTACTTTTAAATATGGTTGACAGGGAATGCCCAGTTGAGAAGGAGATACTCAAGCAAGTGCTGGGTGAGGTGAAGAAGGTAACCATGTGACTACAAGAGGTGCAAGGAGAGAGAAAAAGTGCAATGGTCTGAGACAGAAGGAAGCATCCCCTCTGAAATCCAGAGAAGGAACTGCCAAGTTGCTGAAAAGAGTGCAAAAGCTGGTGCTAGGCAGAAGCAAATGTATTAGACAGAGCAGGGACCGAATGCCTCAGGTTCCTGTGGACATTTCAATGGCTCTTACTTTTCCTTGTGGTGGGACAAGAAGCCATTGGAAGATTTTAGCCAATGGTTTCTTATCACACTCTAAGGAGTAAGGGAAACAGTTCACTGACATAAATTTTCATGGGATCCCTGCAGGTGCTACCTTGAGGAGGCTCTAGGTAGGAGAAAATGAAAGCAGGAAGACCGTTCTGCTCAGAGATGGTGATGCCCGGAACACAGGATTACGTCTACTTGATGAATTTTCTGTCTTTAGGAATAAGTCACAACCTGACATATTAACTAGCCTTAAAATAGCATACAGAAGGATGTGTGAGTTCTATGTAAACCTTAAAGAATTCTCTCTTGAGCATGATATATTTTAGTGTCTCATCCATCAAGAAATTCTAATAAAAACTTCTTGAAATACTTTGACTTAAATAAAAATAAGATCAACTCTGTTTTCCAGAGTTGTACATTTTTTGTAAATAAGCATGGATCGCATTTGTTCCTATTATTTGTTGGCTATAATGTTTTATCTGTGTTTCTAGATTACTATGACTAATAATAGTGATGTCCAAAATACAAAGAAAGATGAGTAGGTGGTAATTTGTCTGTTTTCATATACTTGACAGTGAATTGAAGATGGTGTCTATATTTATTCAAGATATTCCTGTCACTATTTTTCATTGTTTAAAAACTGAGCTAGCTGGACATATACTTTCTTCTAAACCCTGGGGACTGCACATCCAAACTTGAAGACAATTGTATTTTGAAGAATATCTTTCATTATAATTCACATGCACCAGTTGAAAGATTTTCTTTCCTAAGTTGTTGTAGAGAACGTCTTAATATTAACCACTTCCCATAAGTAATTTAGACTGTTTAGAAATTCAGCTTCATAAATTTAGAGAAAATCAAAATTAGGAAAAGTTAAAGAAAACGATAAGAATTTGAAGCCTAGTTGTTTCCAGTTTTTTCTTACTTGTTTTAATCTAATAATACACAAATGTTTCTTTTATCTTAAATTTACAATTCAACTAGAAGTCAATCTAAAGTTACTGAGTCAAAATGGCAACCTCTTACCTATCTGCAAATGACTTCTGGTTTTTGTGTGTGGCCTGGACTCACTGATTTACTTTCTAACAAATAAAATTCAGTACCAAAGAAGGACCAGCACTCCAAGAGGAGGTTACACGGCGCATGTGGCTTCTTTCTTGTGCTGGCTATTTCATTCTGAAGGTAGTGAGATGTCACACTGTAAGGTGACATAGGGCAGACCCACATGGCAGGGGATTGTAGGTTGGTGGTGGAGACTATGAGTGTAAGAAACTAAGATCCACAGTTCAACCTCCCAAAAGGATGGAATACTGATAATAACCGTGTGAAATATCCCCAATCATCTGAGCTTTCTAGAGTCCCCACCAACATACACTCTCTCCTTACAAGGAGACCTTCAGCTAGAGTGCCTGCATCAGCTGTGCCCAGACTGGGGTCCTGCAGAAGCTATGTCATAAGCCTTTGTCACAAATTGCTACATTGTTTAATTTTTAGCTATTTTGACCTGTTACATTTTGAGGTGACTGGTTGGCACAGCAACTGAGAGGTAACACACTCTCCTATTTTGCTGCATGATATCATACATTTAAACTCCCTTATCTACCTAGGACTTAATTGTTTTAGTGTAATATGGGGCTCTAAAAATTATCTAAGCATATTTCTTTCTTAAATTATTTTAGTAAATTAAACTTTTGACAAAACTCCAGTTTCACATAAGTATATAAAGTTAAACAGAGACGTAAAACAATTGGATACGAGTATGACAGTGCTCTTATTGGGTAGGTTACTCTTGTCATAATGAATCACCAGAGAATGTAATAAAATGCAGAGATCATAAATATGACTATTTTATCCTAGTTAGAATGCAAGATGGCAAATTATTTTTGAGTAATTACAATTATTATCTGGATGCTAATATCTTGTTCACTCTGAGCAAAAACTTCCCTGTGTACTATATATAACTGCTAATTTTCAATGACACTCATTTCCAGACCCAAAGCTTTATTTCAAAGATCATCCCCTCTCTATCTGCATGCAATAATCTGCAGAACACTTTCCTAAACTTGTGCCCTATGGGACATTAAAGCTCTTTCTTAGCTGCTGGGCTGTGCAATGCCCACATCTCTGAATTTGGTATTTGGCTAATGGCCCCATTCCCTTTCATGCTGAGCCCAAAGCTTCACCTCCCTCAATCTTTACTTTTGCCAACTGGAAATTTTCCATCATGTCAAGAAAACCCACTGTGCTGTGTGCTGAGGGACTGGGCCCTCTCTTGCTGACTGACAGCTATTCAATAGAGAAAAGAGCCACCGGGAGATGCCGATGTGTACTAAGCTCGTGAAGAGAGTAAGCTTTGTATTTCAAAATGTCACTTTCCTGAGAGTTCAGTGGGAGTGAGTAGCTATAATAAGGTAATTTCTAGAGGGAACCATACCGTAGTTCATTGTATAAATAATTGATTTGATCAGCTGAAATTATTGTGCCTAGTCCTGAATGACCTTTTATGTGAATTACTGGGTTTTCACTATAAAAGCAAGCAGAGCTTATAGTACCATGTCAAAGAAATTCATATACAGTTGTTTTCTATAAAAAGAAAGGTATTTACAGGGCATTATTTCCTTAGAATAACTAAAATGTGATCAGCTCCTTCCCTGCATACAAGTACAGGCAATATAGCTAGGGTTTTATTTGTATTTTCAAGGTCAAACAGTAGCAATGAATTATTTCAACCATGTCTTTCAGATAAATGTTTTAGAAAATATTTCTAAATGAAATAAAAAGCACAATGTAATTATAGCAAAGGGAAAGGAATTCTATTTACATTGTGCAGACTTATCATGTATCTTAACAGAATTTTTTTCTATTAGACCTTAACAAACTTGAAACTCTAAGAAAGATAAACTTTATATCTCACTGTGGTCTTATCATTAATTTGTGTCAGAGTCATTATTACATTACACTGGATCAAACAGATTGTATATTGCCTTTCTACTCAGAAATTTTACATAATCAATTATATCACATCTCTGCTCCTTACGATCAGTTAATACATTTAATTATTGTAAATTATGGAATGTTATTGTCAATAGTTAAATATTACTCCAGTAATGCAAAGGTGTAGATAATTAAAGATCAAATCTCTGGCCCTGTGTGATGGTGCCACCAGTAGGCCCAGCTAGGCAAAGGACATAGGTAAGAGGAATATGGTCCATGTCAAAGGCTAGTCTGGACAAAACGTTAGAGACCAAATCTGAAAAAAAGCATAAAGTAAAACGGGCTTGAGGTGTGGCTCCCGTTGCAGGACTCTGCTTAGCAAGCATAAGGACCTGAGTCCAAAGACCAGTACCACAAATAATAATAGTAATAATAAAAGGATCAAAACAGCCATTTCCAAGTCTGTCAGTCCTCACTTCCACTTGCATAGTTTGTTGTGCATTTTCCCAGACCTGTTTGAATGTACATTTATGCATGCATATCTACCTATCCATCCATACATATGTACATTGTCATATCTGCTTATAGCCTTATTCACAAGGTATTCATGTACCTGTGAATAGGTCAAAGAGGACATTCTTTCAAAGCATGACTGTAGAATTAGCACACAATACTTCTTCCTAAGCCTAGTTTTCTTTGTTCGTAATGTTTTTAATTCTTACTGACATATGCACATAGTAAAGATTCTGATGATATCAAGCAAAACTATGAATTGCCTACCTAGAATGTGGTGTCGTTTAGCCACACAAGCCTGATGTGAGGCTTTCTCTGAAGCTGCAATTGTTGTGGACCTCAGTTCTCCAAATTCTCCACAGGTGTGAAATGACCCTAACTACATCCTTTATTTTAAGCCACTGAGCTCTCTGTACTCAGACCATCTAACACTGACTCCAGTGAACACATCTTCAGTTGGTTTCCATCCCTTAGGAGACAGCCCCTCTCTCCAAGTTCAATGCCTTTCAACTGGGCTCAGTGCATTCCATCTTTAGCCTCTAGTATGAGGTCAAATCCCAGTGTACTTCTTCCAGTCTTTTTTTTTTGTTGTTGTTGTTGTTTTTCATTTGGCATTTCTTTTTTTTTTTTTCATTTTTCTTTTATTATTCATATGTGCATACAAGGCTTGGTTCATTTCTTCCCCCTACCCCCACCCCCTCCCTTACCACCCACTCCACCCCCTCCCGCTCACCCCCCTCAATATCCAGCAGAAACTATTTTGCCCTTATTTCTAATTTTGTTGTAGAGAGAGTATAAGCAATAATAGGAAGGAACAAGGGGTTTTGCTGGTTGAGATAAGGATAGCTATACAGGGCATTGACTCACATTGATTTCCTGTGCGTGTGTGTTACCTTCTAGGTTAATTCTTTTTGATCTAACCTTTTCTCTAGTTCCTGGTCCCCTTTTCCTATTGGCCTCAGTTGCTTTTAAGGTATCTGCTTTAGTGTCTCCCTCATATGTGGACATTAGATCAAGGGCAAACACAACAATGGGATTGGACTATGAGCACATGATAAAAGCTTTAGCACACAAGGGAGGGGTGAGGATAGGTAAGACACCTAAAAAACTAGCTAGCACTTGTTGTTCTTCTAGTCTTTAAAGCAGCTTGCACGCATATTGCAGGAAGCTCTGTGTAGTAAGGTCCATCAGGCTGTAATCACTGCCTTGCCCAGAGTCTCTGTGCACCAGGTGCTCCATAAGTGTATTTTTTGGTTGAAGGAAGGAAATACAGAACTAGAATGGGGAAATAAGAAATGGAGAACTGAAGCCAGTTGTTACAAGATATAATCAGGCCAGCAAGAGACAGAATGTACAAATAGACAATGGCCAGAAAATATACAAGTAGAAATATGACCTAGAAGTGCAGGAATTCAGCCAAAGACCACAGAATCAGGCTAGAAAGCTGGCTCTTCTGGAATGAAGTTTCCAAAACAATCAGGACTTGGTCGACCACCTCCCAGTTCCCAACATTTTGTCCCCATTTTCAACTCAGAATAAACCAGAAAAAGCCAAGCATATATTTTTTCTGGATGACAACCTCTAATCAAAACAGGTTATTTAAAAGACAGTTTTGTTGAAATATTGACCTCAAAAAGGGACAAGTATAGTGAAAACATTGGTGGCACTGGTTGGATTCAGAATGCAGAGGGAAGACTTCCATATTACTGTGATGGACTCACAGGTGATATTGTAGTGGGGCCTTAGGCTCCGTACACACCCTTGTAAACTGTGCCCCTGTGACTGAAGTTATAAAGCTAAAAACCACATTCTGAGACTTTTAGCTCAGTTCAACTTTGACCTGGTTTCCCCAAAGGACAAACAGACAGCCACATTTGGAAGATTGAAATGGAAGTGCCAGTTGTCTTCTCTTTCTGCTGGCCAGTGTGTGTGAGGATGTGGGATGTTTTCCTTAGTCTTCAGTGGTACCAGAGAACCAGGTGTGTTCTTCCTGGTTTATGGCTGTGCAAGGCAGAAACTGATGTTTTACTCTGCAACCTTGGATCAAGGCTGAGACAATTTGGCATTGAACTAGCAGCTGGGCCAGTGACAGTGATTCCTCAAGTTTTAGGTCATGGCAGAGATACAAGTTCCTAATAGACAAGTTTGACGGCATTGTTTTAGGAACTTTTATGGGAGTTGGATCTAAGCACCCTACATTAAATACATTTGTGTTTAAATTAACTGGAGCAGCTTCTGTTGTAGTCAACAGTGTGCTGTGCAAAATAAACAAACAAAAAAAGCAAAGGTTTCTCTGTCTGTACTCACTCCAGGCTAGGGGATAGTGTCGTCTCCACAAAGGCCTGTGATGGTGACTGCAGAGATATTTTAGTTGTATCAACTAGAAAGGTGTCTGATGGCACTCATCAGGCAAAGATCAGGGACACCTCTAAACTTTGTGCAATGCACCCACCCCTTCCACCCAGAGCCATCTAAAAACGAATTACCTGAACCAGTGTGTCAACAGTGCCAGTCGATAATCCTTGTCCTAGAGAAAGCTCTGGGGTCGTGATGTTAAGGGTGGAAAGGAGGGGGAGCTGAAATATTTCAGAACTAAGATGGACGTAATAAGCGTTAACTTCGGATGTTCTGTGAAGGGTATACTGAAATCAACTAGCATTTAATATTTTGTTTTCAATTCATAAATCAAATGTATGTAAACTTCACTTATGTTGCACACCTCTTCTAAATATTATTAGCTAATTCATGTCTCCAAAGAACTCTAGGGGATAGGTGACATTATAACCAAATAAGCTGAGTGTTAGAAATCCAAAATATCAGTGGTTTCAGAAAGGTGAGGATTTTCTGGATTTATATTGGAGTCCAATATGAGTTAGCACTAATTATGCTCTTGTTTTGTTCCTCTGGATTCTTTCTGGATAAATGGCAATTATGGTGCATCTTGTTTTTGTTACTTCAACAAAGAATCATGAGCATTTTTAAATGACTGCATTTTTGCAACTTTTAAAAATTAGTTTTAATTTATGTCCCTAAGTTTGGGTGCTCTTTAATTCAGTGAAAGACCATTGGAGCATTTATTCTAGTAATGCAAGATTGGTTAAGCATTTAAAATCAATCAATGTTGTCAGTTGCTTGGTAAATTGAACATAAACATAAACATAGAACTTAAAAATATCATTCCTGTGTGTTCTCAAAACTACTTGTCTACAAATATTCTTAGCAACTTTAGTTATAAATGTCTGAACTTGGTATTGTAGTGTATATATGAGTAGATATTGGTGGGCAATTGAAAGGAATGACCTTGATGCGTGGAACAAACTTAAGGCAACACTGCTCAATGCTATGCTGAAGAAAAGAAGCTAACAAGGATACAGTACACAGTCTATGGTTCCATGTTCATGAAATTCTAGAAAAGGCAAAATGTAATATCTAGGGGCAAAAAGCAGATGTAGATTGCAGGGTTTGGTTGGAGGGATCTTTTTCTGTGATGGAAATAGTCTACCTATTGTTTGTAGAGATGGTTCCATTATTGAATGTATTTCTCAAAAGTCATCAGTTGTATGAATAGTGAAAAATGATGGTATAACAATATCATGTAAACTGTAGCTCAATCAGGTTGACATATAGCAAGCAAAACTGCATTATTATTAAAATCACAGATTCAAAATTTATTCAATTTCACTTCTCTGAAGGGAGATCGCACACACTGACAGTGACTCCTGCACAGAGTATAAAATCACCTGAGGAGTTCTGTGGCTACCACTGCTGGCAGATAGGGCTCCAGCAATCCAGGACATGCAGCCCACAGATTCCTCTAAATACATTGCATTTGGGGTGAGTTATTCTCATCATAAGCAATGCAGGGTGTGGTGTGTGTCCACTGTACTCTTTAGAGCAGTAATGGTCGTGTTGCCTGCTTTTCTTTATGAGGAAGACAAGGATTCCTGGCTCTCTTCAGAATCATTTATTCCTATTCTGTCTAAAGTCACATAAATGGATTCATCTTTGATATTCTTGGACCATTTACCTTTTCTAATGCAGATACCACTGATTCCTTTCCTTTCTGCAGGTGACCTTTGGGCACAATCAGAATTCAAGAGTATTATGAAACCATTACAGATGGTGTCTGTTTATAGATAATACTGCCAAGGGTTTTATATGTCATGCAAATAACTGGGTTGGCATTGAATCTCTGTTTGTTATTACTAAGTTATAACTCCAGGCAAGTAAACAGAAACATTACAACAACCTAGCTACAAATAAGCTAGCCAGAGCATAGAAGTTAAGTCAAGGGAAAAGTAACGTGTGATGAAAGCCCCCAGCCAACTAATCAAAATCACACAAGCAAATCTGAAAGTAGAAACATGGGGAACAAAGAATGCAGGGAAATATGACGCCTCAAACAGTTAATAATCACACAATGGAGGATTTGGAGGACAATGAAGAGGATGAATTCTCAGTTGCTGAGGTCAGAAGAATGATAACAAGAATGTTTAAGGAGCTAAAGTGGACCAACCAAAACAACTCAATCAATCCCAAGAGAACAAGAATAAAAAATTTGAGAGACACAGAAAAAAGCTAAATGAACTCAAAGAAGATTTCAACAAACATCAGAATGAAATCTAGGAAAATATAAAAAAATGACAAAGGAAATAAAGAAGGCAATACAAAATGTGAAATAGAACCTTAACAAATATATCAGAAGTCTCAAAAAAAAAAAATCAAACAGAAACCCTGGAAACAAAAATGTTCCTTAAGTCCACTAAAAAATACTGTTTAAAGTCACTCCAACAGAATTTTGGGGCTCAAAGACAACATAGATATTAAAGAAAACAACAAAAGAATGCTTAGAGAAAAGACAGAAAAATGGTGAATGTAATATGTAAGGACATTGTGACAGCTTCAAAAGATCAAACCTCCAAATCATTGGCATAGAAGAAGAAGAAGAAGAAGAAGAAGAAGAAGAAGAAGAAGAAGAAGAAGAAGAAGAAGAAGAGAAAGCTAAAGGCATAGGAAATGTAATGAACAGAATAATAGCAGAAAATTTTCCAAATCTCAAGAAAGAGATTCCCCATTCAGCTACAGGAATCCTCCAGGACAACAAACAGAAATGAACAGAACAGAATCTCTCCATGGCATATTAGAGTTTAAGCAATTAGCACAGAGAACAAGGAAAGAATATTGAAGACTGCTAGAGAGAAAAATAAAATAATGTATAAAGGTAAACCCATCATAATAACCTCAGATGTCTCAACAGAAACCTTAAAAGCAAGAACAGCATGGAATGACATTTTCAAGCACTGAAAGCAAACAATTTCAATCCTAGGATACTCTACTTAATAGAGCTATCATTCAAAATTGAAGGAGAAATAAAAACTTTCCACAATAAACAGAAACTGCAACAAACCAGTACTTCAGAAGATATTCGAAGGAATCCTATACACAGAAGATGAAAACAGAATAGCCATAAAAGGATGGGAAATACTAAATTGCAAGAGAAGAACAGAAAAGTAATAAGAAAATAACATAGAATTAATTGCATGCACACAAACCCTTAAATGACAAAAACACTAAATGGCAGGAATCACCACAGACCTCTCAGTATTAAGACTGAATGTCAACTGCCTCAACTCCCCCATCAAAGACATTCAGTGGCAAACCAGATTAAAAAGGAAGACCCAAACTCTTTCTTGTTTAGAAGAAACCAACCTTACAGACAGAAACAAACATTGGCTTAGGGTGAAAGGGTTGAAAAAGATTAACCAAGCTAATGGCCCCTGAAAATGTGCAAGAGTAGCTATGCTTATGTCAAATAAAGTTGATATTAAACATAAATTAGTCAGAAGAGACAAAGAAAGTCACTTCATATGAATAAAAGTAACCATATATCAAGAGGGAATAATAATTCTTATCTTATATGTACCCAATGTTGGTGTACCCAACTTCATTAATCATATAATAATGGACATAAAAAGACAGATAGAGCCAAACACAGTAAGAGTGGGAGACTTCAATGCTACTATCATCAAAAGGCATGTTATCCAGACAAAAAAAATCAACAAAGAAATTCTAGAATTGAATGACACCTTAGATCAAATGGACCTGGCAGATGTCTACAAAGTATTCCATCCTGCACAGCATAATATACATTCTTCTCAGCAGCCCTTGGAACTTACTCCAAAATACAGCATATTTTAGGTCTTAAAAGAAAAAAAGAAAATTGAAATAACCTCCTGCATACTGCCTGACCACAATGGGATAATACAGAAGTGACACCAGAAAATACTCAAACACCCAGACACTGAACAATGCATTGCTCAATGATTAGCAGTTCACTGAAGAAATAAGGGAGGAAATCAAAAAGTCCCTGGAATTTAATGAAAATGAAAATACCACCTACCAGAACCTATGTGACACAGCAAAGACAGTCCTAATAGGAAAGTTTATAGCCATGAGTGTGTGTACTATAAACACAGAAAGATCTCATATAAGTGACCTAATTCTACATCTCAAACTCTTCATAAAAAAAAGAACAATCTAAGTGCAAAAGTAGCATAAGGAGAGAACTAATAAAAATAAGTGCCCAAATTAACAAAATATAGACTCCCCTCAAAAGCCAAACAAGCATACAAAGACTCAATGAAATAAAAAGTTGGTTCTTTGAAAAGATAAATAAGATTGATAAACCCCTAGCAAATCTGACTAAAATGAGGAGGGAAAAGATCCAGATTAATAAAATTAGAAATGGAAGAGGGGAGATAAAAATACACACCAAGGAAATCCAGGGAATCATTAGGAATTACTTTGAAAACATATATTCAAATAAATCAGAAAATCTAGAAGAAATGGATAAATTTCTGGACACATATAATCAACCAAAATTGAACCAAGAGTATATAACTTACCTGAACTGATGTAGAGCACACAATGACTTTTTAACCCACTCTAGTCAAGGTTTCCTCCTGCTTTCAGCTGAATGGATTCCTAAAAAATTTTTCCTTCACATTTTTCTACTTTTTACTTGCTTTTATCTAAAACTTTCTATAATAATATGTATAACATACAACATAAATTTTGCATAATTTATAGAAGCATATACACATGGATTGTATATACATAGATGCACACACACATACACACACATATGCTCTGGCACAGATTAGTGCAGAAGAGCTACTTATTAAATGGATCAATGATGAGGAATATTTTTTCTTGTAACATGGAGTTGTATTCAAGTGTAAGAAAATGTTACTACAACAATTTTCTCCATGTAGGAATGATGGTTTCCCATGCATAAAATTTATTCACACATCCAAATGTAATAGATGACTTTAGATTTTGTCATATACAGAACATAAATGGAAAGTTCAATTCCAGTGGAATAGCTACCATTAGATAAAGCTTTTATTTGTTCATCCAACAAACATTTATAGGGTATATTATACCCCAATGTGACCAGGGCTTAAAAGCTGCTTTTGCTGAGGATCCCTGACTCCTTACCATAGTCAGATGATTGTGATATCCTTTTCCATAGAAATTGAAGAAAAAGAAACTGACAGTGGGGAAAATGTAACCAGGACCACAAAAGTGAGCAAAAGCCTTGGTGTAGGTAGCCAGGCTCCATGCTGGCCGGATTGCTGTGCTTGTTACTCAAACTTACATTTTCCCCTGTCTCTCTGTCTGTCCATACTGAGGAGCCCAAGGTTCACACTCTTTACCCTTCAACTCAACCAGACACTCTTCCCTTCCACCACCCTTTATCTCTTTCTGTTCAAGGAGGAGTAAAGCTAATCAAGGCAGAATTCTTTGGAAATGTGGCTTTGTTACCTGGCGGATGAGAGCCAAGGTCAAAACCCTTGCTGTGGACAAGCAGCTTGTCATGTAATTCAAGCTGAGCTCCTGAATTCCCTTTAAAAAGTGGGCAATTTCCCTCAGAAGTGGGAGGAGAGATTGACTCTCCTTGATTTTCTCTTTGTCTGATGTTAAATAAACCTCACACCCCCTCTCAGCACCCTGGTGGTGTTATTTGGGAATTGGCATTGAGATCAGGTGACCAACTTCTCAGTTGGTACGCTATCAGGTGGTGTGATAGACACTGAAGATATAAGCACGAATAACACATACACTGGATTTCAGTGTGCCATCATTCTGGGGGGGAGAGAGAGAGAGAGTCTTTTAACAAAAGAATTCTATATGCTTTTCAGCTTGGCTAGAAAAAAAATCAAAATGACAACAATATGGAATGCTGGCAAGGACATGGAAAATGGTGTCCCTCATATGCTGATGGTGGGAATACAGAGTGGTACAGACTCTGTGGGATTTAGTTTGGCAGTTCTTCATAACACTAAACCTACAACTGCAAGAGGATCCAACAATTGTGCTCTTGGGAATTCATCCCAGAGAAATGAAGACTGTGTTTCACAGAAATCCCCACTGGGTATTCATGGAAACCTTACTATGATAACCCCAAATCGGAAAAAGCTCAGACATCCTTCAAAAGGAGAACTGTTAAAGAACACTAATCACAATAAAAAAAAATTGATGCTTCTGACAACTTGGATGAAACTCCAGTGAAATTCACTAAGTGCAAAAGTCCAATTCTCAACAATTAAGTGGCTTGATTTATATAATGTTTGGATAGAACAAAAATTTGGAAGTGGAGAAGTGATTAGTGGTGTCCATGGGTTAGGGACATGATCAGGGAACCAGAGGGAGTTGGGCAGAAAAGGGAGAAAAGGGCATCCTTGGTGCAGAAACTTGTAAAGCTATAGTGCCAAGAACATACAGATGTATGAAATTCTATAAAATTAAAACCATGCTCAAATGAGTCCAAATTAAAGTGTTGAGATGTCAATAAGATCAGTGGACTTTTAGCAACTTCAGTATCTTGGTAGTGACATTGTTCTGATTGTTTATGGTGATAGATGCTACAATTACAGGGAAATGGGTACTGTGTGCCTATCTGTGTGTATTACTTCTTACAAGTGCTTTGGAATATACAATTATCTCAATAATATTTTGCTTCATTATTTTTTTATTCATATGTGCATACAATGTTTGGGTCATTTCTCCCCCCTTCCCCCCACCCTCTCCCTTCTTCCCGCTGCCTTCCTTCCCCCCCCCAACCTCCCCTTGCTACAGGCAGAAACTATTTTGCCCTTATCTCTGATTTTGTTGAAGAGAGAGAATAAGCAATAATAGGAAGGAACAAGGGTTTTTGCTGGTTGAGATAAGGATAGCTATACAGGGAGTTGACTCACATTAATTTCCTGTGCGTGTGTGTTACCTTCTAGTTTAATTCTTTCTGATCTAACCTTTTCTCTAGTTCCTGGTCCCCTTCTCCTATTGGCCTCAGTTGCTTTTAAGGTATCTGCTTTAGTTTCTCTGCATTGAGAGCAACAAATGCTATCTAGTTTTTTGGGTGTCTTACCTATCCTCATACCTTCCTGTGTGCTCTCGCTTTATTGCATGATCAGAGTCCAGTCCTCTTGTTGCTTCAAATTTTTAAAAAAGAGAAGCTGCCTGCTGCTCAAAGGAGCCCTGATGTCTACACACACATTAATCATGCTCTTAGAAACCAACTGATGTTAAGATTGAATTTCTATTTTCATATAATAGTGTGAACCTTCAAAAATGGGCAAAATCCGCCTGGTGTCTGAGGCTCACATCTGTTATCCCAGCCGATCATGAGGCAGAGACCCAGAGGACCATGGCTCAAAGCCAACTACAGTAATCCATATTTAATTCTTTGATTCTCCATGTAACTGTTCAATAGTGAAGTTATGAACATTTGATTTACCTAATCTCTCTTCCAAAACATATCTGAATTGCGTTTTGAAGATGGATCTAAAAGTCTCAAGAAATTTCTGTCTAGCCATACGCAAGATATTGTGAGGCAAGCAACATCTAACAAATGGCAGAAGTATTCTGTCAATTGGAAATTTATCAGGATAAGTGACACAAAAATTTAATTTCTCCTCTTTCTGTAATATGATTTTCCGTTTCTTTCTTATCCTTTGAATTATTTGGTCTCCTATGTCTATGCTCAACCCACCTACTTAACAACCTGTCAGTACATCAATCCTAAAGATAAACTAAACTCAATAGATAATACCAATTTTGTCTGTGAAACAAATTTCCTGATCATAATTACTCACATTTTGGTATTTTAATTTAACAATAGATTATATTCATTAAGATGATAAGAACATTTGTGTGGAGTACATAAGGCACACTTTTCAGTGAAGAAAGGCTATGAAAGCAGAATTTTGACAGACAAATACACTGTATAAATTAAGAAGTAATGAGATTGCTGTGTGCTTGTCCAAGGCATCAGTTCGATATCTGAGTAATACACAGCTAATGGAATAGAACATTTCCAAAAACAATACTTTCAACTTGCTGGATAATTGCCAACAGGATACAAAAAATACTTATTGAAAAGAAAGTATTAAGCTAAAACCAAGATGGTTTTCAAAATCAGGAAGAATGGTCTCTGTCATTCACTTTCCTTTTATAATAAAAAGATAGCAGAACACAAGATAATAAGATTTTTGAGAAGCAGGTGGCTTAGGAGGGAATAAATTAGGGTGGATTTCTAATTATAATACACTTTCAGTCTTTCATGATAAACAGCAGATGTGTGTTTACCAAAATACATTACAGTAGCATCAGGTCAATAGAGTCTAAATGAAAAAGGCTTAATTTGTCTGTATTCCCTTTTTAATTCAAGAGGATGGCCTATTTAAAAGAGCCACCATTTAATGCGTGAGTTCAAAGGAGATTAATTTAAATGGACCAATGAGTATCATTTTCATTGGTGATCTAAACAGAGAGGGAGATAATTCCAGAGTGCAAGTAGACACAGGAGAAGGTAACAGCTGAAAACAGAACAACATATTAAGAAATGGCAAAAGGAGTATATTCCAAAATCAGAGACTAAATCAAATCTCCCACTTCCTAAACACTGTTGCATGTTGAAGCAGTTTCTTATTTCAGCTTCTTTCTAACAATTAGTGCTGTTAAAATTTAGTTGGAATAACAAATCTCCAAACTTTAGACTTCTGGTACACTGAAATCAACACTTATTTTAAATGTATATCAAGTCAACTGAAATGATTTGAGCATTGACATATTTATTGTAAGTAGAAAAATTAAAAGAATGAATTTGGGGTTCAAACATGTAGATTACATATCTATTAATGTCACTAGCTGTAAAGTATTTTTAAAAAAAGCTGACTAAAGATAATTTCGAAGTTCCACAAAAGACACAATGCTTAAAATCTTTCAGAGCCTTTATTTCTCTTTTTTATTATTTATGTAATATTAATGGATTTTGAATGACTATATTGATGTTATGAATAGTATTAGTACAGTGTTACTTAATGTGTTGAATTGCTCATTTACTAAAGGCCAACTTAGGTCACCTTTCACATGCATTTTTTATCTTCTCACTTCCATTTTCTGTATAGCTTTTCCCCTTTATTGACCTGTCTCTTCTCTTTGAAATAATCTATCACACGGCTTGGATTATTTAGCACTGGTGCAGCCAAATGAAGGAAACTATTTGATATAGCCTGTCTTCTGCACACAGGATGTAAACGGAGATATCTGGTGTTTGTATACACTGTTTACTACTGAATATTAATGCTATTACAGTAATGTAGCGGGTGATGGGTGTTGAAAGTAGGCTTAGAAGTTTAAAAACCACAGCACAGATGTGTGAAGGGGATTCGTATTCAACAGTTCATGAGAAACAGGATTTATACTTCATCTTTTTCCCATCGGTCAGTCACTATACACACCCCACCATCCCACCTCTGGGCTGGTGGGTTAAAAACAATCACATAAGCAAGCAACAAAACCCTTTTCTGATGTTCATGGATATGATCCTATATCTGTATGTGTGTGTGTGTGAGAGAGAGAGAGAGAGAGAGAGAGAGAGAAGAAGAAGAAGAAGAAGAAGAAAGAAGAAGAAGAAGAAGAGGAGGAGGAGGAAGAGGAAGAGGAAGAGGAGGGGGAGGAGGAAGAGGAGGAGTAGGAGGAGGAGGAAGAAGAACAAGGAGAAGGAGATGAAGAAGAAGAAGAGGAGGAGGAGGAGGAGGAGAATGAAAAGGAGAAAGGAGGAGTAAGAGGAGGAGGAGAAAGAGGAGGAGGAGGAGGAGGAGTAAGAGGAGGAGGAGTAAGAAGAGGAGGAGGAGGAAGGAGAAGGAGGAGGAGGAGGAGGAGAAGAAGAAGAAAAGAAGAAGAAGAAGAAGAAGAAGAAGAAGAAGAAGAAGAAGAAGAAGAAGAAGAAGAAGAAGGAAGAAGAAGAAGAAGAAGAAGAAGAAGAAGAAGAAGAAGAAGAAGAAAAGAAGAAGAAGAAGAAGAAGAAGAAGAAGAAGAAGAAGAAGAAGAAGAAGAAGAAGAAGAAGAAGAAGAAGAAGAAGAAGAAGAAGAAGGAAGAAGGAAGAAGGAAGAAGAAGAAGAAGAAGAAGAAGAAGAAGAAGAAGAAGAAGAAGAAGAAGAAGAAGAAGAAGAAGAAGAAGAAAGAAGAAGAAGAAGAAAAGAAGAAGAAGAAGAAGAAGAAGAAGAAGAAGAAGAAGAAGAAGAAGAAGAAGAAGAAGAAGAAGAAAAGAAGAAGAGAAGAAGAAGAAGAAGAAGAAGAAGAAGAAGAAGAAGAAGAAGAAGAAGAAGAAAGAAGAAGAAGAAGAAGGAAGAAGAAGAAGAAAAGAAGAAGAAGAGAAGAAGAAGAAAGAGAACAAGATCATATTAGTGTGTTAGTGGTCCATCTGAGGGGCTCTGGGAAGCAGGAGAGGAAAGAGACTGTTAGAGAGTGAAAATGCACTGTGAACTGTTGAATAGGGGAGAATGGTAATAGAGAAAGAGTGAGTAATGGGAGGGCAATCTTATTAAAGGATGATATATAAATGTCTAAAATGCCAAGATAAAACTCCTGGGACTGTCATTATGTACTTTAAAAAAAGTGAAGGGCAGGAGAGTAAAATAGGTCTTTTCTGGGGGTGGGTACCAATGGGAAGAGGGGAGGGCAAAAGAAAAGGGTGACTAAAGTTGAATATGGTGGATACATTTTATATTCATATACGAAAATAGAATAATGCAACGTATTGTAAAAACAATTAAAAAAAAAAAAAACACCTACAACGCAGCATGAGGAAGACTGACTTGGCTACCTATAGTGTGAGATTAGATTTCCCAGCTAAGGCTCAAACGGCCGAGGGCAGACCATCCAGGACTTCATCTCTCATGTGTTGGCTGCCTACAGATGCCTCAGAATCTGACCTTCTTTGGAGCTGTCATGGTGGGCTGTGCACAGTAGGGTGTCAGGTTTGCCAGAGGGACATCCTAAGCAGGAGAATCTGCTGAGCAACCTTTCCAAGAGACTGAAGAAGATACAGCAAGACTGTTCATAGCCTGAAATCCAAAGCTCAACATTGCCTCTCTATCATCTGTGGATCAAAACACACATCTGCATCCATATTCTAGCCATGGGTGTGAGATCAGAGGTTGAGAGGGATCTGAGGTGTCCCCAGTTGATAGTCCAATCAATCAAGGGTGGCCCTGTGTATTCATTTGTCCTATGTTGCTTACTTCTTCCCACAGTTTGGGAGCTGTTACCTTAAAAGTCAGCCAGTGGCAAACCTTTCTTCTCTTCCTCCAACTCTTCCTCCTCCTCCTCCTTCTCACTCCACACCCACTTTTTTTTGTCAATAAAGTAGTTTGAACTCAGGGCCTTGCACTTGCTTGTAATGTACCTTATCACTTGAGCCCAATTCACTTCAGGTTATGTTTTAGATAGGGTCTCACATATTTGCCCAGGTCTAGCCTGGATCATTTGACCTTTTTACTTATGTCTCCTGCATAGCAGGGATTACATGCAAGCAGGACATATTAGTCCTCTTGGTTAAGACAGAACCACTGTCTTCCAGATCTCTGCCTCCCATGAGCCATTGCACCCAGCCCACTTTCTTAAACATATCTCAAAAGAGGAGACTTTTCACTATTTTGAAACTGCCTACTTTAAATACTCTCTGTAACCATGTTCAAGTTATGCTGGCTAAACATAACAGAAACTCGGGAGCTAAAAATGGCACAAGCTGCAAATGCCCTTCAGAATTTTCTGACTTGTACACTCAATCATCTCCTTACTCAGAGGTATCATATATATTTACAAACCTCTTCTCTGCTTTCCCTCCTTCTCTTCCTGGGAATTTCCCTTATCATCCTCCCCTCCTGGGCAGTGATCTGGTACTGTGACCCTGGATGTCCTCATGCCATGGGGGGATCCTCACCTCTTCTCATGCAAGTCTGTGAAAGCACCTTCCAAATAAGACTTGGTGTATGTCTGACTCCTCATGACAGCATCTTTTACCTTGACCAGCCCTCAAATCCCCTGAACCCAACACATCTGTTCTCAAACAAATAAGCTCTGTGTGTGTGTGTGTGTGTGTGTGTGTGTGTGTGTGTGTGTGTGACAGACTTTCTGGATCAGAGAAGCATGGGATTGTCCATTGCAAAATGAAGCACACAGAGCCCCAATCCCTATAAAGCAGAATGGTGAAAGCCCAACTGTTATCTTCCCGTGAAGTTGGCTTGTATCACAGTGGAGGACACAAAATTGTGATTTAGCATTTAAGTAGATTGTACTGATACAGTATTCCATCTCCACTGTAGAAAGATCACTTATTAAGCAAAACTCCTGCATGCATTGAGAGAAGTGAGAGGTTGATAACTCAGCAATATAAGCAGTGTTTCCATGAAGGAGAAAGAAAGGGTGTTGCATGTCCACATCAAGAACCAGGCTTCCATGTTAGAGACACTCTACAGCTTACAAAGTGTCATGCAATCATTCTTGCAATCATCTACAAGAATGATTATAGAATCATTAAAATATTTAGGGAGCATTGCTTCCCACAAGGCTACATGGCCACTGTGGAGAAGGCCTAGCAGAGACAGTCTCTGCTCTATACTGTCTAAGGCCTCGGCTAGGAAGACACAAAAGGTTTGGTGAGTCCCTGTCATTGCAGATCACGCCTATGTCTGACACATAGGATGGGATGGCTTCAAGGCTTGCTTACCTGAGAATGTTGACCACAGCTCCTACACAAGGCCTCTCCCCTGTATGAGACTTTCTACATCTAGGAACAGGGTCTAGAACAGAGAGCTTGCCACCAGAAAAGGATTCAAGAGAATCAGGTGGGAGAGGCAAGGCAGGCCCCATCTTGAATCATGCAGAATCACATTTGCTGAATTCACTGTGTTAGAAGAACCCTTAAGGATCACTGTACAGTAGAAGAGGGGATGTGTGCCCCATGAGAGCCATTCTTAAGAATCTGGGGCCATGTTTTATAGCTGCAAATGTCTTAATCCAGGACATATGTCAGATAGCAGGAGCAAGTGAATGAAGATCCAAAGGTGGACAGGCAAAAATTGGCAAAAATCACAAGAGTATCAGCTACTGTAGTCACAAATAGTAGAGGACAGAGATCAGGACTGGAATATTTCATAATGAGGGAAAAATAGTTAATATTCCTGAATGCCAAGATAAATAGTGGCTTTTATATTTAAGGAATAAAATGTGAACTGTCAAAAAACAATTTAATTATTGTGGAAAAAGGAAGAAGTTTACACATTACACTTATTTTATGCTTTATATTTGTTTATTCATTATTTTAATCTTATACAGGGATTTGATATAATTTTTACAGTGTTTTTCAGCATTTATCACATCCAGACTTTTGATAACTTTTCAAATAATAAGTGTATCTAATAGATAAAGATAAAATTGTACAAGAAAACACTTTGTACCCAATATATCTTTTCCAAAAAATCATAAGGTGTTAATTCAAATGGATAAAATTATCACTGACCACTTATGCACAATTTAAGAAATTGCCTGTTAAATCAAAAGGACAAGACAATTATTATTTCAGGAGATTCATATATAAATAATATATAATAATATTCTCAAGCAAATAATAGACAAACTTGGTGCCAGAAACCAAGTCAGATGATTCATCTGAAGATTACACTACACATAATTTCCCTAATTTTAACACTTGAGAGAATAACCCTATACATTGAAAGTTTTAGAGACTTAGATGCACAGAGTCTCACTGCCTCTTCTCCACCCCATTTGCCTGACACACTCTTTGGGCAAGTCAGCAGACATGCTACTTCTTCATGTACCTGGTTGTGTAAAGCCGAAACTTAATCTAATTATTGTGATGGAATTACATGTTGAATATTATAGTTCAATGAAACAGAAACTATCATGATTTTTAAGGTAAGAAGTTACATTCTTTAGCAAAATTTTGCCTTTAAAAATATGAACTAAACACAAGACAATATACTTTCCCCAAATCATCATCTTATATAACAGTTGTGTTTAGATTAGCCAGAGGAATACATTCAATGCAAGGTACTGAAATAGATAAAGGTACATACCTGACTTGGAATAAGAGACTTGAAGCATTTATCAATAAAGAATTGCTATTCACAAATATTTATTTCAGAGAACAAAAGTGAGTTTAGAGATGAAATTCCCATAGTTCTAAAGTTTTAAACAGAAATAAAACTTGATACAGCAAAAGCTTTAAGTAATAAAGGAACTAACCATCATTCTTACTTGGATACTCTCATTCAATTCCATTTGTTAAAATAATTCCTCATTGTGATTGTTGTCATCAACTCCTTCCTCTCGCCCCATTTTCTTCTCTTGTCTTTATGGTCAGGAAGTCAAATGTCTATGAGTGCCAAGACAAGCTGTTAAGAAAATAACCCATTCTTTTACATTTTGGCAACAAAACATGAAGCATAATATATTCATACATATAGACTTGCATCTGATTTCCTTATTTAGGAAACAGATGCAGTTCCCTTGGAAGGATATATTTTACTTAATTACAAAAACCCTTTTCTACTGTGAATACAGAATGATCTGTTAGGACAAAATACCTCTCATCCTTGAACACTGTCCTGTTACTCGAAATCCACTGATGTTGTTCTGTAAGCCACTAATACTCAGCCTAAGTGCAGACACATGGAAAGAATTTAAGGTTCAGTGAAAAAAAAAAAAAGAAACCCTATAATCTGAGGAAAACCTAACAATAAGATTAACAAATAAAAAATGACATGAGAAATGGAATTTGTCAGATTTCATCAGAACTACATCTTTAGGCATACAGAGGAAAGAGACTCCTAAGAAGCTACAAGTGACTTGAAGGAAGGGAAAACTCATGACTTAGATCCTGGGAGAAGAAACCCAGGAGAGAAGAAATGACCTCCTGTTCTGCCCTACTCTTACATCGGTAGGAAGGTTAGGTAAGTTATTGTGTGCACAAAGGAATGGAGGAAATGAAAAAAACACCTTTAGCTTTGAATAAATCATTTTGCTGAGATCTGATTTGGAAACTGCAGAGTTTAAGATGATATGTTGACAAATGTCCTCCTTGCAGATTTTAGAGCAAAATTGCTCTTTCTTTTCATTTTAAAGAAAAGTAGATAAGACATTTTTGTTTTCTTCTTCATGTTACTAAAATCATATGAGTTATAAGATTTAAGCCCATGCAAAAAGAAAAACAGGAAGGAAAGGACAAACAGCATTTTAGTTTAAATATTAACATTTAAAACTTTTTATTTTCCATCTAGCTCATTTTCCTTACAAATATGAGGTCAATAATATGAGCAACAACACTTTAAAGTCTTAATTTTTATCTCAAACTGACATTATACCAATTTCTCCAAGTACGGCTGGGAAGGTTTGATGACTTAGTAATAAATGCAAACCCATCAACAGAAAACATGAACTTTCACTATTAATATGATATATTTATACTGAGCTGTAACTTGAAAATGTTCAGAATTTTGTCTTTCAGTAACTAATTGAGTAATTATAACCTCATATAAGGCTCCTCGAACAAGTAAAATCATAATAATAATTTTGATTAGTCTTGACATAAAAATGACACTTGAAATTACATGGTCACATTTCTCATTTCCTATGAAGGTTTTAACAAGCTACAAGTAGCATATGCAGAAGTTCATTGGTAAAATAATATTTGAGCATATTAAACACTGCAATCAGTTATGAATGTAATACTTTTAAATATATCTCTCTTGCAGTACTGGGGTCTGAACTCAGAATCTACACCTCAAGTCACTCCACCAGCCCTTTTTATGTGATGGATTTTTTGCAAGATAGTCCCATGAACTATTTGCTCAGGCTGGTTCCGAATCCTGTGATCCTTCCAATCTCTGCCTCTTGAGTAGCTGGGATTACAGGTGTGAGCCACCTGCATCTGACTCCATCTCTATCCTATTCACCCAGTCCCAGCCACTATGATCCTTGGCCTTAACTATTGCAATGGTCTCAAGTAACGAGACGATTTTTGATAAATGTTCCATACCTCGGTGAAACTGTTCCAAAATGGACAGTCAACCACCTCAGGCTCTTGTGTCTTGCTTTAAAATATTTAATGGCTTCTCATTGATTTCTCAATTCATTATGTAAAATCCTTACATCACAAATTGCAATTCTTCACGATTATTGCTTGTTTGTCTCCCCAGAATCCTTCTTTTATTTATCCTTTTCACTGGATAATCCAGCCCCATAAACATACAGTGTTACCTGCCTTTATGGTTGAGCTAAATTTTATCATTCTTGAAGATTCAGTTTAGAAATTCATTCTCCAAACACCTGCCAGCCATCCTTCCCTTGGGCAGCTGCGACTCTGGTTATTGATGCCCTTGTACAGCTTGTGTTGAACTGTAAGTCCTTCCAAGATGGGGACTGTGTGGGTGACAACACAGCATAATCACACCCCATGCTGCTGATGTTCAGGGGATGTTCATGCAGCACTACAGACAGATAGTGAGAGTGTAGGTACACAAACACATTGTTTTTGTTCAATTTAATGAGATTGCATAAAGATATCTACCTCATTTCCATCTTAAAATAATATTTTGTTTTCTTAACAATTCATACCTTAGTCCTCTTGAGTATGAAAATCACTTCAGAAACTTTTCTGTTATCCTTAATAATTTTCATTTCTATTCTGTACCGGCTAGGTACTCAGCTTTTAACCATATATAACTATATCTCTCTTTACTTTGAAAGTACTTTTTTCTTTGTATTTTACACTTGATTTTGGCTTTTTAACTTCAGATCTTCATCTTTCTCAATATTCTTTTTAATATCCTTTACTACTTAAAGTTGTTTTTGCTATACTTAAAAACTAACCTCCCATAAAACAAAAGAATCTTCCATTTATTGTAATTTTCAATAAATATTTCACACAAATTTAATTTAAATACATTGGTTAATGACTCTCCACTAATATCAGTATTCATTAAGATGCAGAAATAATTTATGAAGCATAAAAGGTTTTCAAAGATAACAGATACATGAGAAATAAGAAAGTGCATGTCAGTAAAAGTGGTGAACATTTATCAATTGTATGAACCTGTAAGTAACGTAAACTTTATTTTTAGCATTGCAGGGTCCGTGTTGGCTGAGCAGTGTAATTAGTGACATAAGACATATGAAATATTAGGACAATTTAACATTCTGACTATTAGTTTTCTGATGGAGTTTGCTATTCTTTTACTACAATATCACTGACTAATAAAATAAATGAATTAGTGACCATTTCACTTGGAGGTTTAAGTTACAACAGCTCAAACTGGCACATGACTTGACTCGATAGTCATTTATGGTTCTCATCCAGTTTTATCTGGTTGAAGAACTCTAAAAGAGGTATGAGGTTAAATGTTAGCATGTCTTAGCATACGAGGTGCTATGAAAACAGGTTTGAAGTATTGCACTTAATCTTTGCTGGAATTTACCAAATGAAAACTACTCTCAAATTAAAAAAAAATCTAGTCAGGTGGTAAATATTAGAAAAAAGCAGCAGAACATTTCTATGTTGTCAGCAAAAGTAAATCAAAGTTTCTAGAAGGAAACAGAAGAGTGAAGAGTGGTTGGGATTCAAGTTTAGCAGAAAAGGGAGGAAGTGCATGGCCCTAGAAGAACACAAAGCAAGGCGCCTGTGTGCCTGGCATCGCTGCTATGACCTGGGTCTAGGCCTGCCGACTGGTGTACTAACCACACTGTCTGTCTGCACACACATACAGTCCAAGTTAGGAACCATCCAGAGATGCCTTTGCGTTTGCAGTCACTGCTGAATGTGCTTCCTTGATTTCAATCAATGTTGTCACTTCAGTTACTTATACACAAGGTGATTTTGCTTCAACAGATTCTTGTTTTTTATCCAGTGAATAATTTTTTTGGCATAGATGTGTATGTAGAGTTACCGCTCATTAAATGTGCATGTAAGTATACATATCGGTGTACATATCTATGAATAGAAGTGTGCATATGCATGTGTGTTCGTGCATATTAACTTCAGTACATGAAGAAGGCAATGTGAATATTATTTTGGGGGGGAAACAGTGCTACCTTTTGCTATTATTTGTGGTTTTAGGAGCAACTTGTTGGCTGTTCGTTAGAAAGCATGGACATAACTGTAGGTATAAAACATTAAATGTTGGAGCTGTCTTTTTTCCTGTTATAAAGAAATTGCACAGACATACTCATTTTGGGGATGAGTTTAACTCTTTTTACATAGCATAGTATAAGTAATAAGATACAATGATCGATTGCATTTCTTTTCTCCTCTTGGCATATATTCTCATGAAACACAAGCTGTGCATCCTGAGGATTGTGTGTGTAGAGAGTGTGGTATTTAGTAAAGCAAGAGCAAGTGCCTTTTGAAACTACTCACCCTAGGCTCTGTGGCTCTGCTTTATTAATACATTTATAAATCAATGGTGCTGTTTCTTCAGACGATGAATAGCAGATGTTTGTTTAGACCCTGAGCTATTCACCAACACATACAACGAGAGTCAGGCACCATGCAGTTACAGGAGCTAACATTCACAACTGCACACACCACAGAACCAAATCTGTACTGGTGCAGTGCAAATTTCATGGAAAAGCAAAAAACAGTTCATGAATATGAAAAAGTCATCACTTTGGCTTTATTTTGAGTCTTCAAAAACACAAGTTTTAAATAAGGTTTTCTTAGTTGCTAAGTGTTTGTTTAGGGGAAAAAAATACAGTTAGTTTAATTTTATACTTGCATGTTAACAAAACCCCGAAAGGCTCCAAAAGTTTTATTGTCATACAGATCCTTTCATTTGTCATTAAATTAGCCAATGTCCCTCCGAATTTGCTCTCTTGATTCACCTGCTTAGCACACCTATTTTAATGGAAAAGGAAACCATGAAATGTCATTTTGCTTTGTGGGAGTCTAAATATCTCCAATTGTATGATCACAAATTTTACTGTCTACCTATTACACAAATTGTTACCTTATGCAGCATTTAGAAATGAGATTGAATCATCATGATAATTTTATAACTTAAAATTTTCAATAACAATGCACAGGTGGGTTTTATATGTCACAGATGTTAAGCTTTTCTTGAACTGTTTTAGGACAATAGCGAATAAGACAGGTAAGATTATTGTCTTTCTTGAAGCTTCTACTGTAATAAAATTGAAATGCAAGAAGTAAATGCAGTGGAGTGAGTATTACTCCTGCATACTATCGTAGAGAAAAGGCCTCAGTCTGCGTTGGCCCTGCAACTTGTCCTGACAAGTCCTATCAAGGGACCATGAGGTGTCCGCTGTGAGGAGCTTTGTCTAAGGGGACAGGAGAAGGCTGAAGTCTGTCAAGACTGTAGCGGAAGCCCCAGTTACCACTGGTTCTGTCAACAACTGTGGGTTTTTCAGGAGATTCACTGCAGTGTTGATTCTGGTGAGTCTTCAGATGATGGTAGTTTCAGCCAACATCACACAGAGCAGGCACCTCCTCACCAGTGCTGGAAGCAGAAGAAGCAACAATTTCTGTTGCATTGTCAGTTTGAGGTGCAGAGGAAAAAGTATTTAACTTGTTAATTTTCTTAGAAGGTGAGAAGTTGAGAGGTGAGGAGGGAAGTTCCTAAAATTTCAGTGAAATGACCAGGGTGAGACTCGTGACAAATGTGATAGGTGAGTGAGTATGCCAAGGGCTCCATAACATTTGGAACTTATTTTGCACTGCAGTACATTCAGGTGAGAGGTTGTGCCTCACATACATAGATGGAGATATCAAAAACTTGGCGCTTACCTGTGGATGGATGAAAAAGGAAGGTGTCAAGGGGACTTGTGAGACAAGAATTAAGGTAGCTGATCGTGGTACCCACAAATAAAGCAAAGTTTTTCTAATTGGCATGTAAATACTTAATGTGAAAATTAAATAAGTTGATTTTGCTTTCTATATATAAATAGCTCAAATCCCAGAACCACCACCAAAATCATGATATATTCACAAAAATGAATTGCCCCTGTCATAGGTTGGAGAGCATAGTGAATAAGACAATTCTCAATCCCACTTGCTTAATAATCACAAAAATAATCAAGAATAAAACAGCTCTATTTGAATCATTCCCCCTTCAAACCAATCAGTTCTAAACTTCTGAGTATGAACCTTAAGCATAAATGTATCTTAAACCAACCTTGTTGATTCGTTAACTTCAGTAAGTAGTCACTGACGGTCACTGGTGACTCTACTTTCACCATACTACCTGGCAAGCTCCACAAAGCATTCAGCTGACTCAGATTCATCTCTCTTGTCACATTCTCAGTCAACAAATTCACACTTGCAATGGAATTTTGTAGTGACAATGTTGCATAAGTATCCATCTTTACTCACATCAAGGCCTTTTAGGCACTGGGTTTTGCCTTATGGGACACTTCACTGAGAGCTGTCTGTGGCTTCAGGATGCTTTCCTGGTCAGTGTGACGGTCTCCAGATTGCAAGCTACAGGCTGTGTTCAAGATGCATCCATGTGACTTTTTCTGTGCCATGCCAGAGAGTCAGTGACTCCGTATTGCAAGGACCTCTCATGATAGATGGTAGGAGAGAAAGAGGGTGAGCCCTGTACCTCTAAAATCATGCTCAGAGATGGAGCACTGACACCTCTGCCTGCATTGCCCTGGTCAGACAAACCCAATCACTGAGAGACTCTCCGAGAGAAAGAAATAGCAAGGTCTGGGAGTACGGGCAGCATTTCGATAGATAGCCCTACTCACTACGACGCAATGTGTATAGTTATAACATGGGGTCCCTTCAACTCCAGAAAGTATGCAGAAACCACTCTACTTCCCATGTAGCTTTCTGCATTGCTAACACTACCATTACGAGCTTTCTTGAAGGAGTTAGCTGACTATCTCTTATCCACCAAATGGGAGAATACTTTTATTCATTTTTTCAGTAAATGAGTATGTGATTTTAATTAAACTTTTATTTTATGCTTTCCATTGGCATTTAAATTGCAATGTTAAAATATTTTGAGCATACTTTTTGAATGATATTGAAGAAAAAATATACAAATACATAAAATTATATATATATATATATATATATATATATATATATATATACACACACACATATACACATAGATATTTGGAACTCTCTACATAACTCAGTCTCCCAAGTTCTCAAATCACAGCATGTGCCACCATATCTGGCTGGCATTGTATTTTTGAAAACTTCCTTATCCTATGGAATGAAAATATCAGCAATAATACCATTAAATATTTTAAATTAAACTTAATACTTCTAAATAACACATCAATGAAGATAAATGTTAAAAAGTTAAACCATGATGGTGTCCCCACTGCAGAGGAACCAATACAGTAACCTTAAAGCAACAGAGGTCAATATGGGAAGGTGACTGGGAAGTAGTGAAGAGGTCAGGTAGAGATGAATCAATTCGAGTTGTAATGCACTTGTGCATGGAAGCAATGCTAGGAATCTCTCTGTATAGCTATCCTTATCTCAACTAGCAAAAATGCTTTCTTATTATTGCTTATGTCTTCTCTTCAACAAAACTGGAGAAAAGGGCAGAACGGCTTCTGCCTAGAAGTGAGGGGGGTCTGGGGGCAGGGGGAAGAAATGACACAGTGTATGTACACATGAATATACGAATAAAAAGAAAAATTTAAAGTAAATGGTAAGATAAATAAGTTTTAATGCATTCATGGGGAGAAAACATTTGCAAACCACATATTGGATAAAGAAGTTGGACCCAAAATATACAAAAATGTCATAAAACTTGACAACGTTGTAGATTGCAAAAATACCAACTTAACTATATTACAGATGCATGAAATAACTGAATGATGGCTGTGGAAGAAAAGGTTCCAGTATGGAGATGAGGGTAGACTGTTAGGCTAATGGCAGAAATGTTGTTTTCCAGAGTCCAGCTTAGCAGTCCTAACACTGCTGCACACAAGCTCCTGAATGTAGAGACTGAGTCAGTGGATCCTGGACACTCAGGTCAGCGTTTCCAGGGCTGGAGTGAGAAGTTATAGACAAACAACAGAAGAAAGCTAGAATGGTCTTTATGTTATTAGAGCAGAGTTAGAGTATGAAATTGTGAAATGCTTAATGTATTTATATATACATAGATATACCTACATATGAATACACACACACATATATACATATGAAATATTTATGAGTGGGTTGAGGCTCAAGTGGTACAACACCTAGCAAGTGTGAAGCCCTGAGTTCAATATCCACTATTTCCCAGAAGAGAAATATTTGTATGTGTATGTACACCAGTAAGTGTACACACTATTTCACTACTTAAATAGATGAGAAGCCTAAAAAGCAACATCTTAGTAGCAAACATCAGTGCCCAGATATGCATTTCTTTTTGCTGTATGGGGCTTGACTTCAAAGCCTTTACCTTGAGCCACTCTACCAGCATTATTTTTGTGAAGAGTTTTTCTTTTTTTCTTTTTTTTTTCCCAGCATCCCTACTGTAATGGTATTTTTCTTTTTTTTTTTTCTGATTCTTCTCATACTTTAAAAATTTCCAAGAGCTCTTCCTTCCCCCTCCCTACCTCATTTTATTTTATTTTTTCTTTTATTATTCATATGTGCATACAAGGCTTGGTTCATTTCTCCCCCCTGGCCCCACCCCCTCCCTTACCACCCACTCCGCCCCCTCCCTCCCCCCTCAATACCCAGCAGAAACAATTTTGCCCTTATTTCTAATTTTGTTGTAGAGAGAGTATAAGCAATAATAGGAAGGAACAAGGGTTTTTGCTGGTTGAGATAAGGATAGCTATACAGGGCATTGACTCACATTGATTTCCTGTGTGTGTGTGTTACCTTCTAGGTTAATTCTTTTTGATCTCACCTTTTCTCTAGTTCCTTTTCCCCTTTTCCTATTGGCCTCAGTTGCTTTAAGGTATCTGCTTTAGTTTCTCTGCATTGAGGGCAACAAATGCTAGCTAGTTTTTTAGGTGTCTTACCTATCCTCACCCCTCCCTTGTGTGCTAAAGCTTTTATCATGTGCTCAAAGTCCAATCCCCTTGTTGTGTTTGCCCTTGATCTAATGTCCACATATGAGGGAGAACATATGATTTTTGGTCTTTTGGGCCAGGCTAACCTCACTCGGAATGATGTTCTCCAGTTCCATCCATTTACCAGCGAATGATAACATTTCGTTCTTCTTCATGGCTGCATAAAATTCCATTGTGTATAGATACCACATTTTCTTAATCCATTCGTCTGTGCTGGGGCATCTTGGCTGTTTCCATAACTTGGCTATTGTGAATAGTGCCACAATAAACATGGGTGTGCAGGTGCCTCTGGAGTAACCTGTGTCACAGTCTTTTGGGTATATCCCCAAGAGTGGTATTGCTGGATCAAATGGTAGATCGATGTCCAGCTTTTTAAGTAGCCTCCAAATTTTTTTCCAGAGTGGTTGTACTAGTTTACATTCCCACCAACAGTGTAAGAGGGTTCCTTTTTCCCTGCATCCTCACCAACACCTGTTGTTGGTGGTGTTGCTGATGATGGCTATTCTAACAGGGGTGAGGTGGAATCTTAGTGTGGTTTTAATTTGCATTTCCTTTATTGCTAGAGATGGTGAGCATTTTTTCATGTGTTTTCTGGCCATTTGAATTTCTTCTTTTGAGAAAGTTCTGTTTAGTTCACTTGCCCATTTCTTTATTGGTTCATTAGTTTTGGGAGAATTTAGTTTTTTAAGTTCCCTGTATATTCTGGTTATCAGTCCTTTGTCTGATGTATAATTGGCAAATATTTTCTCCCACTCTGTGGGTGTTCTCTTCAGTTTAGAGACCATTTCTTTTGATGAGCAGAAGCTTTTTAGTTTTATGAGGTCCCATTTATCTATGCTGTCTCTTAGTTGCTGTGCTGCTGGGGTTTCATTGAGAAAGTTCTTACCTATACCTACTAACTCCAGAGTATTTCCTACTCTTTCTTGTATCAACTTAAGAGTTTGGGGTCTGATATTAAGATCCTTGATCCATTTTGAGTTAATCTTGGTATAGGGTGATATACATGAATCTAGTTTCAGTTTTTTGCAGACTGCTAACCAGTTTTCCCAGCAGTTTTTGTTGAAGAGGCTGCTATTTCTCCGTCATATATTTTTAGCTCCTTTGTCAAAGATAAGTTGCTTATAGTTGTGTGGCTTCATATGTGGGTCCTCTATTCTGTTCCACTGGTCTTCATGTCTGTTTTTGTGCCAGTACCATGCTGTTTTTATTGTTATTGCTTTGTAATATAGTTTGAAGTCAGGTATTGTGATACCTCCTGCATTGTTCTTTTGACTGAGTATTGCCTTGGCTATTCGTGGCCTCTTGTGTCTCCATATAAATTTAACAGTAGATTTTTCAATCTCTTTAATGAATGTCATTGGAATTTTGATGGGAATTGCATTAAACATGTAGATTACTTTGGGGAGTATCGACATTTTTACTATGTTGATTCTACCAATCCATGAGCATGGGAGATCTCTCCACTTTCTATAGTCTTCCTCAATCTCTTTCTTCAGAAGTGAATAGTTTTCCTTGTAGAGGTCTTTCACATCTTTTGTTAGGTTTACACCTAGGTATTTGATTTTGTTTGAGGCTATTGTAAATGGAATTGTTTTCATACATTCTTTTTCCGTTTGCTCATTGTTAGTGTATAGAAATGCTAATGATTTTTCTATGTTGATTTTATATCCTGCTACCTTGCTATAGCTATTGATGATGTCTAGAAGCTTCTGAGTAGAGTTTTTTGGGTCTTTAAGGTATAGGATCATGTCGTCTGCAAATAGGGATATTTTGACAGTTTCTTTACCTCTTTGTATTCCTTTTATTCCTTCTTCTTGCCTAATTGTTCTGGCTAGGAATTCCAGTACTATGTTGAATAGGAGTGGAGATATTGGGCATCCTTGTCTGGTTCCTGATTTTAGAGGGAATTGTTTCAGTTTTTCTCCGTTAAGTATAATGCTGGCTGTAGGTTTGTCATATATAGCTTTTATAATGTTGAGGACCTTTCCTTCTATTCCTAGTTTTCTTAGAGCTTTTATCATGAAATGATGTTGGATCTTATCAATTGTGAAGAGTTTTTCAAGGTAAGGGCTCCTGAGCTATTTGCCCAGGCTGGCTTTGAGCTGCAGTCCTCCTGATCTCTGCCTCCTGAGTAGCTGGATTATAGGTGTGAGCCACTGGCGCAAAGCTCCAGATATGTGTTTCTAATACGGACCTTAATATCATCGTGGACATTAGATCAAGGGCAAACACAACAAGGGGATTGGACTATGAGCACATGATAAAAGCGAGAGCACACAAGGGAGGGGTGAGGATAGGTAAGACACCTAAAAAACTAGCTAGCATTTGTTGCCCTTAATGCAGAGAAACTAAAGCAGATACCTTAAAGCAACTGAGGCCAATAGGAAAAGGGGACCAGGAACTAGAGAAAAGGTTAGATTAAAAAGAATTAACCTAGAAGGTAACACCCACGCACAGGAAATCAATGTGAGTCAATGCCCTGTATAGCTATCCTTATCTCAACCAGCAAAACCCCTTGTTCCTTCCTATTATTGCTTATACTCTCTCTACAACAAAATTAGAAATAAGGGCAAAATAGTTTCTGCTGGGTATTGAGGGGGGGAGCGGGAGGGGGTGGAGTGGGTGGTAAGGGAGGGGGTGGGGGCAGGGGGGAGAAATAAACCAAGCCTTGTATGCACATATGAATAATAAAAGAAAAATGAAAAAAAATATATAAATAAAAAAAATAAATAAATAAAATAAAAATCAAGAGCTAAAAAAAAAAAAAAAATATCATCGTCTGCTGCATTAGTGGTCCTCCTTGAAGAACTGGCTAATTTTATGTCAGAGAAGAGAAACATACAAGATGAGTCGGTGATATCCAGTCATGCTACAAAGCAAGGAAATCTCTCTCTCTCTGTCTCTCTTGGTCTCTCTCTGTCTCTCTGTCTCACTCACTCATATACACACACACACACACACACATGCACACACAAAGTCACAAGGGCCTAGATGGAACAGAAACATATGCCAAGGGCTGAAGGCAGACAAACTTGAGCAACAAAAAATAACATGCATTAAATCATAATTCCATGTATAAATACATTCCCCAAGAGGAAGGTGATTGTATAGGTGAATAGACAAATCTCCAAGCAGAAGAATTTCAAATATTCTACTTCCATGGTAAAGCTCCTCATTCCTGAAATATACATTTCACACGGTAATTCTCCAAAGAGTGCAGTGTGGGAGAAGTGAAGGGAGGTTTTCATGGTCCTACACCTGAAAATCACTACCTCAGCCAGGCAGCCATGACTAACACCAACAGTGATAGCTTCGCCTGTGACACCAAGCACTCTTGTGATGATGTGCCAAAAATGGCACTTCATCTCTGCAACCTTCCTTCCAAACACACAGAACTCCAGTCTAATCATGAGAGAGAGATCAGACAAAATTCAACTGAGAAAATTTGTCAAAATACCTGACTATTGTGCCCCACAGCTGTCAAGATGATCAAATGTAAGGAAGGTCTGAGAAATAGTCAACTTATAGAGGAGTCACAGGACACATGCTGCCTAATGAAACACGATATCCTGGCTGGGATACAGAAACACAGAGGAGTTTGTTTAAAAACCAACATGATCTCAATAAAGCACATATCCTCTGTAATGATCTGCTGGTCTGGGAAGTGTGCCACAGTCACACTTCTCAATGTGAGGTCTTTGGGAACACTGTATTATCTGTGCAGTGTTTCTGTAATTTACAAACTATTCTAGAGTGATCAAATGTAATCCATCTATCCATCTATCCATGCTCCAACTGGATCAGCCAAACAGCCTTCCCTAAATATTTTGTGTAACCATCTTTCTCATTAGCTGTTGAAAAAGTATAGAACTGTATGCTATGATAAATGTGTTTAAAAATATCGCATTGCATTGCATACAGGAAAGTTACCATTACAGTATGTTTTAGTTACTTTCACCAATGAGAGAGAGAGAGAGAGAGAGAAAGAGAGAGACCTAGAAAACTGTTTTACTTTCTTAATCTTCTACTAAAAATAAAATCATTTGATGGCCTCATATTAATGCAGGAGAATTAAATTCAATGTAGCTTCTTTCAAAGACATGATGTTAGTTATAAGAAAGTAATTTTTTATAGATGGATAACGACAAATATTTTACTCGAATTGGCTGAAATAAGGGTATGTGGAAATCATTTCTACAGAAGTCAGTGTTTCCAACACCGTGGGAATTAAATGCTCAGGAAGGATACCATGCAAGCAGTACTGATGTGTGTGGATTTGAGATGACTAAAACTGCACAGTGACTTCTATGTTGTTGTCTGGAAACAGCAGATCATCCTACTGAATTAAGCATGTTCTGACTCCATCTATTTACAGTGCACATTATGAGTACTTGCTTACCTGTTTCCTCAGCTCACCTTTACTGCATTCATTCATTCATTCATCAACTATTATCAATTCCTTATTGTATGCCTGCTGGACTCCTATGGTGAAAATGACAGCTATGGGTTTTCATTCAAGTTTATCATATCATATGTCTTGAATTCAGGAAACATAATACTAAGACAGCAAAGAAAATATATAAATGGAATAGAATATTGAAATAGATAAAATTGGGATGGAAAGTCTTTGTAATTAGGGGGATCTGATCAAAAAGACCTGAAGAATGAGAATAAGGTAACCCTGGTTTTGAAGAGTACTCTAGACTTTCTAGCAGGATTCGAAGTTAAGGTGTCTTTGATCACCCGTTTGCCTTGCTTCTCAATGTCCAAGCTTGCAGCAGTAGTGGTCTTAGACCTCGAAGTGTTGCTGGTATAGTGTCATTGTACATTTCTTGGAGAATATTGTTCAAAATTATTGTAGAATTTGAAGTTACTCCAAAAAGTCTTTAAATCAAAAGCTGCTATAGTCTGTTCATCCTGCCAAAAATACGCAAATGACTGCATTGTTTTCTGTCAAGCCCTTGGATACTAGGATAGTGAGCACCTACAGATGAACTTACACTTCTCATTTTGCCTGTGTTTCTCACAGGAAATTGGATTAAGTTCTTAAGTTACCTATAATGAGACAACATCCAAATTCTGATTGCTTGATCATTGTATCTTAACTCTCAGTTTTACAACCGTTTTCCTTTTGATGGGATAAATTTAAACATTTCCTTTGAAAAACAGTACCAGTGTGAATTGGAGAAACATCTGTTCTTCCTGCATTTTGGTTGATGTCTTCTAATCCCACAAATACCTGGAGCTGTAAAAAGTCTTCCTCTCAACAAATAACAATGATTTCTTCAATTGTACCATGTGGTGTTTTTCTTCTGATGATAATTAAGGTATAAGGAAAAAGCTTTTAGTGTATGGATGTAGAATCGCAATTGCCTAGAAAACATCATAGATTTTATTACAATAGATAAGAACTTGTCAGTGGCCATCCTAGTCAGTATCACACATAGTTCAAATATCATAATATTCTTCATTGGTATTAAGGTTTTGAAACTTGATAACAATGTGCTATAAGGTTTTGTAGAGTGTTAAGAGGTTGTCATTGTAATTATTTTTAGAGGACATCTTCAGGAAGATTCTGTCTAATTCACTATATATGTATTTCATTGCCCACTCATGCACACACATATGTATATAAATGTTTATATGTATAACATAATCTCAGCCTTGAGGTTATCTTATTTCTTATGTAATTCTTCACTTGAATATTAATTCTAAACTTTAAGGCCAACCAATGCATTAGAGCATGACAAGGGTACAATGTCAATATCATAGGCATTAAATTACGGTATTTGTACTAAATCACCCATTTTCTAGAGTCTGGATCATTGCTCCATTGTTTGAAGTCAAACAAAAGACACCAACTGCATTTAAGACATTAAATTCTTCTCTTCAGTGTAGTTTCTTGTTAGTTAAATGGTGCCATGAGTGTAAATAAACTTTTTTAACACTTTTTTTCGTACATAATAGTTGTGCAGGGTTTTTTGTTATGACATCTCCATATGTGTTTGCAATGAACCCCAGTTCAGGTCATCCCTCCAGTACTCTCCTGCTCCTCTTCCCCTTCTTAAGGTGGCCTCAACAGGTTTCAGTGTTCCATATTCATGCACGTGTAGAAAATACCTCAACAATATTCACCTTCTTTTGCCCTCCTCATTTATCCCCCCCCTCCTGATATTATTCTCCCCTTAACATGATCTGTTTACATTCCTGTCTTTCATTGTTTGAGTGTCTCTTCATTGTTCAGTGATGTTTTGCTGTGGTATTTCTCTTGTAAATGTATTGCACTGTAATCAGTATATACCTCCTGCATTGCTCTTCCTTGCCTTATCTCTCCTACCCCATACAGTTCAACAGATTTTAATGCACATTGTTTTGTCCTGTTCTTGAGCAAATTCAGTGAATTTCAATATTATTTATTCCCTAATGAAGCAGGCTAGGTTCAGAAACACAAAGGTCACATGTTTTCTGTCTTATGTGAAGATAGATCCAAATACAAATTCAAAGATGTGAGGGTGATCTGTCTGTGACATCTGTCACCCCACTGATCTCCAGGATTGACTCAGCTGATCTGGCTGGCTAGACAGGTGTCCCTTTCCTCCCTCAGTGCTCCATGTGTGTCCCTCCCAAAGCTGCGTGCTCAGTTGAAGAAAACAACCATCCCTGATTGAGCAAGAGTATATAAGTACCTGCTAGAACCTCCAAACAAGCCCTCAAATACAAGCATCATAACATGTGTTTATATATGCAGAACATGTTTCCAAAAGTTGAACTCTTTGAGGAGACTAGGGGAAAAGAGAAAGAAGAGGATAAATAAATTTTAAAGCCTGTTCAAAAATGTGTAAGTTCTTATATTATGCACCTAGTAGAGGAGCAAAAGCCCTCCTCTTATTCTGTTTCCAGATTGTAAATCTTCACAGTTGGTCAAAGTTCTGAAATGTTTTTCTCATTAACCTGTGGGTTTAGGGGTGATTGGACATAATATTTATTCTAAGTGCTTCACAGGTCTCACTTCCAGATAGCACCTCATTCAAACCACACTACAACAATTATTTTTCTATCTTGATCATCTGAAGAACAAATAGTTCCAATTCAAAACATTTTTGGAAGTTGCTGATTGTGACATCCTGAACTTGACAATAGAGAATGCAAAGTCCCCCATTTATGGCTTCCCCTTCTGTTTGAATCTTCAACCAATCACTGAAGGAATTTCTGGTGGGTTTCTTTTGGACAACTCTGGAAGTGGTATAGATAGTTCTACTGCTACCATGTTTGCAGAATTTGGACATGTGACCTCTCCACAATGGAGAGTGATTGGGAAATTGACTTTAGACATGTCCTTAGGTGGAGAAGGAAAACGAGTATAGTTAATCCACTGCGATCTCTAGTCAATGCTTATTTACAAGCTCATTAGCTTTGCAGTCTCTGAGTAACTGGAAGTCTTTCTTATATTCTCAGAGAGAGCCATGGTCAATAGAAGACAAACATTCTGCACAGGATAGTATGGGAAGAGATGAATTGTCACAGCCTTTAGAGAAAGAAACATCACACTGAAAAACCAAACCCCATAGTTGTATTGAATTTCATTTTGACATTTTCCAGATGTTTCATCTTTCTTTAACATTTGTCATACAAAGTTCACAGTGTTCATTTGATCCTTCAACTTTTGGGCAACTGCCTCTTCTAGACTTCACACTGCCTCTGGTTGTGAGCATCTGCTCTAGCCCTTCTTGGCAGAAAATGAGGGAAATTATGTGTTTTCCAACTACCTTGACATTTTATGGTTTATTAATTTGCCATTTTAAGCAGAAGTCTCTAGCATTTGTATCTTTTGTCTTCTCTGCTGAAAAAAATTGCCAATTCCTTACACTTACACTTACTGGTCTTACAAAGTTTTGGAAAAAACAAAAATCAACTGACTATCCTTTCATTCTGAATGGTACACACACCCACACACACCACACACACATGCCACACACACACCACAACACACACACACACACTCATACACACACACCACACATACACCACACACATACACCACAACACATACACACCACACACACACCACACACACACACACCACACACACACACACCACACATACACCACACACACACACACCACAACACATACACACACACCACACATACACCACACACACACATCACAACACATACACACACACCACACATACACCACACACACACATCACAACACATACACACACACCACACACACACACACCACACATACACCACACACACACACACCACAACACATACACACACACCACACATACATCACACATACCACACACACACATGCCACACACACACCACAACACATACACACCACACACATACCACACACACACACACCACAACACATACACACCACACACACACCACACACACACACACCACACATACACCACACACACACACACCACAACACATACACACACACCACACATACATCACACACACACACACCACAACACATACACACACACCACACATACACCACACACACACATCACAACACATACACACACACCACACATACACCACACACACATACACCACAACACATACACACACACCACACATACACCACACACACATACACCACACACACATACACCACACACACATACACCACACACACACGCCACACACACACACACACACACCACAACACATACACACACACCACACATACATCACACATACCACACACACACATGCCACACACACATCACACACATACCACACACACACATCACACACACACACCACACACACACCAACCAAACACACAACACACACACCATACACATACCCCACCCTCCCACACACCACACACACACACCAAAAAAATAAATGACATAAAATTTCTGGGACCCGTATTAGATTTATTGTCTCTGTCATCTTTGCAATATTTTCAGAAAACTCCAATTGCATGTAAAGATTTCTTTCTTTCTTGAAATTTTAGATACATTTTCCTTTATTGTGATCTTTTTTTGTCATATACAATCTCAGTAAAAGAATTCTTTAAAAATACATTAATTATTTCTTTAAGAAAAGATAGCTCATTTCATATTTCGAATGGGCTAAATCTAATGAAATCTAAGAAATATTTTCAAATGACTTCCTTTTCTAAGATACATGAAGAATCACTGACAGTTTGTAAAGCTACGTGGAACAATACTGCTAAATATATTTTCAGATGTTTCAAAGGATGAAGTGACTTCCAAAAGAGTTTCAGTGTCCACAGCATTCACCTTCACAGTGAGGAACTGGAGAATGAAAAAAAGAATACTTACATTTAGGCTCACAGATTTCAAAACATGTCAATTTGCTCCAAGGGATAGGAGCCACGCTATTTAGTCTGGAACTTCCGAAAGCCCCTTCTTTCTACAACAGCAAAATGTGAACTTCCTGACATCGTCTTCAAACTGCTTGAGCTATTCCAATAAAAAAATGTGACTGTTGTCCCAATTGACTATGAAATTGTTTCTGTTCAAATATGTACTCTTAAAAATGTCCTGTGTATCAGTTTCCAAAAGTTGAAACATTGAAGAGTAAAAGTGGTACTTGCTGATAAAGCGTATATAAAATTCCCATAGTGATAGTCTGCATCATTGTCCATTTAATAATCAGTTCGTAAGAAGAGATGAAATCACTTGCATCCATAAGCACACCGTGAACACCAACTGAAATGCATCTTGCAGAATGGGATGTTAAAATGCCTCAGTAACAACTGCTCCATCAACCCGAGAGACCCCCTCAAGCTGAACACAATAAATGGATATTCACAACTTGAGGCCCAATTTGGGCACAAGGAAAGAAGGTCCTTAGTGAAAGGGAACAGAGCGATGGAGAGGCCTGGCCCTGGTGTTCCCACAGTGCATTGCTGATTTATACGAAGACAGACGAAGCCCATGGAGTTTGCTGATAACCCAGCATTAGAAAACTGGGTAACACTAATAAAAATGTACATACTGAAGTTTAATGTTTTGCACAAATCCTTCCTTTTCATCAGTGGCAGAGAAGAAATTGGAATTGAGGTCTCCTGACTTCCACTGCATTTTTTCTTTCTGTCATATCGTAAAATGGGATTATGAAGTTCAATTGTCTGGGAGATAAAATATTTTAGTAAACGGCATTTAAAGTCCATTCTAAGACTTTTATAATGCTATTTGATTACATCATATTTTAATACTGTTATTGTGAAAAGAATTCCTGTGGAACAAATATAGAACAAAGCTAAATAAATTTCATTCCCCCTATTTCTATATACCTAAAAGCTATGATTGGTATACTAATGAAATATCTGATAAAATTACAAATGCTTTATTTTTGCCATAAAAAGCTTAGCAGAAGAAAAGGTGTGCAAGGACAGCTTCAGAAGCCATGTTCACATTGAGTTGAATGATAAGCATCGCAGCATCAACAGGAGGAAGCAACGTGAAATGGAAGACATGATCCTGAAAATGAGCACAGTTTCACCCCTGCATTTGAATTTGAAAATGTCTACTTGCCATGGTGGAAAATTATCGGAATGGAACCTGGGTCAATCACTGTGAAGAGTTAATCCCAGAACTGAGACCGTGGCATTTTATTTAAAGTGAAAATAAGTGTTGAGCTGTATTGATTACTTTAATCTCATGTTACACTCAAAATATTGTTAGAGCTCTGTAATCCCCTTTTGACTGTCATATGCTTCACAGCAGAGGAAAAACTGCAGTGACCTATTAATAACAAAATAGTACCCGGAAGCACCATGTTCTCTACAATTTAATGAGAAATAGAGCATTGATCACAAAGCACAGGTCACATTGAATGACGTCATCACCACAGCAATGGTTTGCTTACATATCAAGTGAGATTAGGTTCATATTCTCATATTGAAAATTATTAGTCATGAAAGCAATGAAGTATTAGCCTATACTTTGCATTTGATAAAAATATACAAATAGGCTAAATTTGTGTATGCTGTTTTCTATTATGAAAAAACATTGTGCAAGGTACTTCTACAGATGGATGGCTAAAGGCAGGTGGGTGAAGACTGTGCTCAATGGCAGCAACAAAATACACAAAACCCACGTTTTACATTCTTACAAACAACTAATCAGAAAATAAAAGGGACAGCATATTAATATGAACTGAAATATTCCCTTATTCCAAATTTATATGTTGAAACCCAAGCACCCAGTGTGATCCCATGTTTAGGTAGGGCTTCAGGTGGAGGTTGAATGAAATGAAGATGGATTCCCTACACCAACGAGATGTGTTGCTGTACGAAGAGGAGAGAAGCAGAGAGCATTCTCTCTCTGTACAGCACATGAAGAGCACAAGGAGACCAGAGATTGCACCAGAAACCACATTTTCCTGCAGTTGATCTTGGGTGCCTCCAGATGCGTGAGAAAATGAGTGCCTGTTATCCAAGCCTTCCTGACCAGGTATTTTGTTATGGAGCCTGAGCAGATTAATATGTATGAGGAAAATCCTGGTCCAAATGTTCTTATTACTTATGCAACAGAGTAAATTTTTTGAACAAGAATTGTAACAATCAACCAAAAACTTTGATATGCGTGCATGATATCATACATATGCTGTTTGATTATGTCACACAGACTTGCTGTAATCTCTGACAAAATATTAGAAAACACTGTCAAATTTGATGAAGAAATTATTCTATGTATTTGTCATCTCTATAATTTAGGTCTAAATAAACTCAGAGCATTTGGCAGGGTAAATTACATACATATATGTTTTTAAAAGTAGATATTTACATGTATATTATATGTTAGGTATTATGAGAAGATAATGCAATGTTTTAAATTAGTAAAAAAGTTACAATTCCAGGGATATCCAGGACAAATATGACCATATGATAACCTTATTTTACTTTTTTTAGTTTTGACAGACTCTAAACCATAACCTTGGTAAAGTGCCATGTTCTAAGCTTTATCAAATGTGTGGGTAGCTATGTTTTCTTATCCAACATTTTTTCCTTATTCTGCCTTATCAAATCCATTTTGAAATTTTATTAGGTATAATTCTGTTTATAAATCACATCTCATTAGGACAATGAAATACCCATAATATATTATAAACAGTATTACAGAAGAATAATAATTCTGGTTTGAAATACATATTTCAATTAGAAATTTATAGCTTGAATTATCAAGATAGCTATGTACCATTTATGTATCTACCATCCTCAAAATGTGCAGTTTCATAAATTGCTTAAAAATACTAGTCAGACTAAAACTGAGTATTGTGTTTCGATTAGACTTCTAAAGTCAATTGGAGGCTTATGTTTGTTCCTATTATTTTAGCTCTTCAGTAGTTTTAGACAAACTATTTCATGAGCGGTACGTATTTTTCAGATTATTATTCATTTATTTTCTATTTATTTAGCAAATATACCAAACTAACTCCATTTGGCAAGCAGAGAGTAACTAGGGGTGGAAATTGAGGCCAAAGTCCTCTCATCTCTTCTGATGTCGTCTCCCCTGTGAGACACACTGATGCTACAGCAATTGCAGAGGTGAGTGATTTAAAATTGAAACATGAGTGATGAAGGAAAACTAGATCTACTGAAAGGTAGCCCTGTAAAACAAAACACATAAACAATTTATTTTTCCAGAACCGAAGAATTTTATATTTTATTTTAAGTACAATTTGTTCCAATGACAAGCAGTTTCACTCTGTGCTAAGTTTGTTCACTTTTTAGAAGAATAATTGAGAACTTCATCTTTTTAGTAAATTACTCCTCAAAAGCATTATCAGCCTGAAAGTGTCAATGTAATTACCAACTGTGCCTAAGTCACCACTGACGGCTAGATATAGGTATTTCTAATAAATATTTTAAATTAAAATTAGTTGTAAGTTACACATGAAGCCACTGAATATCAATTTTCAACGTCAGTTTATTATAGCAATACATTCAAACTCTACTGAGGAATTTTATTCCATCATAGCGTGCTTCAAAGTTTCACAGGAATTCATTTTTTTCTTGATCCAGAAAAATATACGTAAGTACACCAGAAAATATGGTCTGATATTGACACCACAGTTGATGATACCCGGTTACACACTGCAGGAAAAAAATGTACTCCACAATCTTTGTGCCAAAGGAATTGAAGTGATATTTGTTTTTAACAACACACATAAACTCAAAAATATATCTCTTAGATAAATGTGTCTATGTAATGTGTTTGTTGAATAATACATATAATTTAAATAAAAGTAAATTTACTACTATTCCTGGTTTTTACTATTTAGTACAAATCTAAGGATTTATTTAAACTGGAACAATAATACTTCTTATAATTTTAATGATAATTCCAGGTCATTTTAAAATCTCTAATAAGTATACTCACTTGTGACTAAATTTTTCTGGTTAATGGGAATACAAGTTAACTACAACTGCTCATTTGAAATCAGATTCCCAGCTAGAAATTTTTTAAAAGTACATTTGCCTCCGAGTTACTTACCAATTTCATGAGAAGTGACAGGCTCTTCTATAGTATGGAGATTTTAGACAATGAAAAACACTGATTGCTTCTCCTCTCTAATGCAGCAATAGCTCATGTCTTAGAACCAGCTCTATTGTCAAAGTGAATAATATTTTAATATGTTTAGGTATGGCCTTATTCTTCCAGATAGAAAAATGGACCAGCTTTTGATGTTAAGGGAGTTTATTACCAGTCACGTGAGTAGTATTGACATCAAATATTTTTGAGGATGCCTTAGAGCTTCAGGTGAGACTCTGGCAATGAAAATTAGAGGCTAAAATGTGTGCACTATCTCGCTGTCTGGCTGGCTTATGTAAGCCAAAAAACATATTCCAGCAAAGTGGAAGTGCTTGTTGGAAAATGGGTTTTATCAGAAAATAGATTTGGAATTAGATTGTTTTTGCAGACCTGTTTCTTAAGCATTTCTGTTTGACTCTAGAAATTCTTTTCATATAAGAGCCAGTCTTTTCATTTGTAAGCCTTGGTGAAGTTTAAGCAGCATCAGAATCAACAAGTAAATTCTAATGAAATCAAAAGCACAGGTCTAAGTACAACTGTGCCTATTAAAGGATGAAGATGTGTTAAAATACGGTGTCAATATTTGTGGAGCCGTGTTTGTCCATGCCAGTGTTTGTTAAAGATCTGAGGCATCTGTTATTTTTTCTCTACATTGATAGATTTGGGGAAGTTTTTGGAAACAATATTGTTGTTGGGAAGATACATTACAACAAAGAAGGTGAAAATAAACAGAGTTAAACATATCAGAAACTTCAAACCACTAAGTAGTTGATCTAAATTTACTGCTTTGGTAAAAATAATTAACACCAAGGCAAGAACAATGAAGAGACAAAGAATTACTAATTTTCCTGCATACTCTGATCATGGGAAGAAAAGATAGCACACTAGACAAAGTCAGGGCAGCCAAAGACTTGCTGCTTAGCCTACAAAAAGAAAACAACCATGTGAAATTGGTACACCATTGGTTCACTGATAAAAAAAATTATACATTGGCCCAGGTGTTCCTTTTAGCTAAGCAAGAATAACTAAATAAACATAGAGAAATAAACACCCTCCAGTAATTACCTCATAACCAATTAAGTTGTGTCTAGATTAAAAAAAGCATTCTGACAACTTGATAAAAATGCTTGTGACAATGGAATCAGTAAAAGCAGTAGTTATAAAACAAAAGGAGAAATTAACTTATAAGCTATTAATAGAAGGAAGATTGTGTAACTCGTTCTCACAGTTTACAGTTTTCAAAATGTTAAATTATGTGCATAACAAGGAAACAAAGCTGTAAAGTGCACAGATAAATATTTGATATGATGGTGCTTGGAAAAGTTCCTGTCATATGAAAGAGGCTGTCACTGACAATGTAAAAATGAAGAAATATAATCCAGTAAAAGAATTTTAATAATATCTATACCTATATCTATATCTATATCTATCTATCTATCTATCTATATCTTGATATTCTCAAACTGGAAGTGTTTTCCCATTAACAAAATTAGTTGTTGAGCTGGAGGTGTGGTTTAAGTGGTTAAGATCCTGTTTAACAAGTGTGAGGTCCTACATTCAAATTCCCAGGACCAAAGAAAGAAAAAGAGAGAAAGGGAGGAATAGGGAAGGAAGGAAGAAAGAAAGGAAGGAAGGAAGGAAGGAAGAAAGGAAGGAAGGAAGGAAGGAAGAAAGGAAGGAAGGAAGGAAGGAAGGAAGGAAGGAAGGACAGAAGGAAAATGAGTTTTGACATACAGGATCACAGGACTGCTGCAAGTTCAGCTTCATTACAATAGTAGTAGTTCCTGTGGTCTAAACATGAACTACTTGAGTTGTGATTCCCAGACTCTGAGACAGGAAATGGCAAGCTATTGTTTTGCTGGGAAATATTCTTACAAACAATGCCTATCAAAGAGTGAAGGAAGAGAGTTAGGCATTGCAGAGAGTGAGGCTTGGTGCCATCATAAGCGATTCTCACTCGAAATCACAGGGACCTTTGGAGGTAGACTGAACTTCAGAGCCATCCCAAATTTCAGCAAGGGATTGGGTGGGCATTGATGATCATCAGGCAGTTGTTAGAAGGAGGAGGCTAATATTCACTTGAAAGTGTTCTCCCAACATAGACGATTCTGTGAGCACTTAGCACTCCACACTCTTGGAATGAGTTTATCACAAGGGGTCTACATCGCACTCTGTACCATCCATTGTCACTATTATTGTTAGCACTCGTTCCACTCAGTGTTAAATTAATCCAATGTAGCGTATGTATGTTCCTCCAGGACTCGTCAAAGAAAAATTGTGTCAAGTGCTTTTTGAAAATGGCAAGCAAGATGTACCTCAAAACCATTGCAGTAGGAGAGGGGATTTAAATATTTTAGATTTATTTAGACAGATAAAATGGTATGCATTTACCTTGCATAATACATTGCTTGGAAGTACACATATGTACTTCAAATGATTAAATGTAGCCAATGAACAAATGTATTACTCCACACACTATTTTTAGTGATGAGAACATTTTCTACCCATTCACAACTTTTCAAGAATACAGCATATTGTTTACGGTAGTCACCACATTGATCCACAGATCACTTGAGCTTCTTCATCTTGCTGGAATGAAGAGAAAGAAAGGTAACCGAGCATGTTAGAGGGAAGTTTGGTTGATGGGGCTGGGTAATCTGTGTTTTTAAACTCTCCTTCACTAAGGTTAGGTTCCTTCCTACCCAGAGAGACCACAAGACTGAGTCTGTTTTCCACCATGATCATGATTGAAAGGCATGCCTCTCAAGTTTTTGAGAAAATCCTGTCTGTTATGTAAATCTGACAAGACCTTGAGAGATCTGTTCTCAAAGACAAGGAGAAACAGAAGTTGCAAGTTCAACTTTTCTCAAGTAAATACTTTAAGAAAAGGGAAGGCAGCCTGTCTAAAGTTTACACAAGTTGAAAGGAACATTAGAGTCCTGGTAGTCAGACTCTGTCTGTTGTGGAGAAAACTTCAAGTAGAATGGTAAGACCTCACACCTCAGCCCTGTTCACTGTGGTTCCTGCTAGCTGCTCAAGTCATAAGCAGAAGAGTAAAAAAGTTGTCCAGTGGACCATCTGAAGCCTATTTTCCCCCTGCCCTCTGTAACTCCAGCCATGTAGCAGCTGATGGGATATGTCAGTTACCTCATCCAGGAATGCAACTTCCTGCCTCACCTCCTGGTGTGTGGATAATGCCTTTTGTAAGTCCTCAGAGAGTTGTAACTGAGGTCTTAAGGATAGGAAAGGAAAACCCACATTTGGGACATATGAAGATAATAAACAAGGTTAAAGTTTTACACTACAGCAAGGGAAGACTTCAATGCATTCCATTTGTCAACATGGTAGTGGTTTCTGTGTGAAGGACAAATGTGCACTGGAGTCAGTATAGATGGATCTGTGATTCTGACATGATGGACTTTCATCACAGCAGAAAGCAGACCAGTCTTTATGAGTAGATCATATTTTGCTATTTCTTACCCCCATCCCTGCCACCATTGCTGCTCTGTTTCTCCACCCATAGTTCCAAGATCAAAAGGTTAATGACAAGAGTCTATCTGACATCCTCTCACCAGATCTTTGCGTTTGCTCCATGCCTTTGTGGGTTTCCCATAGTAGATGGTCCTATTTGGGCAGTGACACATAATTCAGGGATCACCACACACTTGCCTCTCTCTGTAGGACATTTTGCTTGTCACTATCTCATATCCCAATCTTTTAGCTATGTTCTTTATTTCAGGCCACAGACTAAAAAGCCAAATTATTTCTCACTGAAATAATACATAATACGTAGACTTCTGTCTATGTATGCTTTGTCTTGAGTTGTGTCTTTTTTCATACCATGTAATGGCCAGGTATGCTGCTGTGCTCTGCCCTTCCTGCCTTCTTTTACAGGTACCCAATTTGGATGAATGCGGTCATCTATTTTCCTTGGGCCAACATACTGAGGCAATCCACTTTTTTTGCTCTCATCAGCTGACCCAATGAAAACCCTCAGGTGGTAGTGAGTGTGTCCTGATGGACAGGTAGAGTGTTCAGTATTGAATAGTACAAGGACATGACACCCTCCAGCTTTGCCACTTGATCGTGCCCTCGGAACCTCGTCATGCTGAATGTCAAGTATGCAGTCTGTCCTATGGAACACTAATGAGTCTACATCGTGTGATGGCTTGATGGATCTGAAGTATTTCGATTTATGTGCTCAGTTTTTGTTGATCATTTAATGCTTCATGGTCAGAAGCTCAGTTTCCACTAAGCCTCACCAGTACTCCAGAGGTTACCTTCGTGAATGGTCCATAGTAATCTGTTGAAAGCCTTGTCTTGCCCTATAATCTTTGGGGTATGAACAGCGTTTATCCCATTCAAGATAGTTTAACTCATTTTCCATTTTTTTTCACCACAGAAGCTTTCAGTGCTATAATGTCTGCCGTGTCACACAGCCCCATTGACAAAGCCCCAGATACCACAGCCTGAACTTACTGCTGAATCTTTGCATTCTCTGAGCCCATTTTGCTTTGAAAGGCTGGCAGATTTCCTATCAACAAATGAATATATGGGAGCAGTCTTACCAGATAGGATAGAGTCTCCCTTTAAAATCTTAAGACTTCTTAAAATGCAGGTAGCAAGGGTGGAGGACATGAGCTGTGCTATACAAAGCACTGCAACTCATTGGCACTCATCAAATTTTCATAAGGACCTGACTAGTAGAAAAGACAGAAATAGGACATGACCACTCTTTCTGTGTACTTTAAGTGTATAAGTCTAGCTTTTACATGCTTAGCAGTTATGAGCCAGTAGCTTTGTAGGGGATATTTGGGCATATTTGGGGATTATAAAAAGATGTTTGTGTTTCAAATACAGAGATTAAGGTAGAGATTGAACAGAACTGATGATAAATAATGCAGTGCCAGGAAAAGTTCACTTACCATGTTAAAAAAATTGGCATTCTTCTAGTAGCAATTGGAGCTCATTTAAATGTTTTTACCAAGAAAATGAAAAATATGTTTCTGTAGTTGAAAATTCCAATTACTTTCTCTTCATCAAACTTCATCTTCATAATAATCCCTATTATCTACCCTATAATAATAAAACATTTAAAAAAAGTTTTTAAAATGTTAATGAAGATAGTTTTAATTGGTAAATTTCGTTTAGAAACATATATTGTTCACTGAGTTTCTGTTATTTTTGGTTTCACATCTTCTCAGTTTTACTTTCTTATTCTCTCCTGTTTTTTTGTGTTATTCAAGCAATTGCAAATGGTGAAATATATACTTATCTCTCAAAAGTTGAAGTCATCTGAAAACTTAAATGGTAAATGGTTATCAAATTAAGAGGATCTGAAAGTCTTTGGCTATTGAACCCACACTAAAAATTATTCGATGAAAACAAGAAGAAAAATATACACTTAGGGATTTAATATGAATAAATTTTGCAAAACAATACAATCCCGAAGATTCAATACAAATAAATTTTGCAGAGAGTTCAATTTTTATTAAGTTTGTGAATTGTATTGTGCCTGTTTCCCAGACTCAGGAGGACTGTTTTTAAAGTATTATTTTAATATTTAAAATAGATAGCTTACTGAAGCATTGTCATGCATTAGCGAGATGGCTAAGTTTTGTTCTGAAATTTGCTGTGATAATTTACAATTCATCGCCCACCCTTTTCCTCCAGACATAAGGCCCAGATGTTCTTCCACTCGTTAATGTTAAACAAACTACTTTAGTAGCGTTATTTTGACTGTGATATTTCCTTTGTACATATTATATTTATTAGGCTAGCTTTCAAAGCATTTGCATATCCCCAAATGACATTTAGCATTTTACTTTACATGAGTGGAAAATAATTCTCAGGCAGTCTATTTTAGTATGCTTCTGTTGGTAAGATAGACTGATATAGTAAATAATATAATACCAATCCTTTTAAAAGAAGCTATTTAGAAACATAGATTATTCCTCTTTTCTTCTAAGTAATAAGTAGGTTTGATAATTGAGTATGAGGTCACTTAAATATCATTTTAGGCACGCAAAATCAAAAGGTTGTCATTCTTTCATTCACTTTGGAGGAGGCAATTTTATAATTCTCATTCTAACTTTTAAAGTAAATTTCAAAATAATAAACATTAGATTATTTTTAAATATTGGAAAATCTAGAGATATGTCCATGTAAAAATATATCCATTCTATATCAATAATTTGGAATAGATAATCACAATCAAAAGCATATAATTTTTTAAAAACAAATTTAAAACACTGAATGCTTTCAGTTGCTCACACTACAGAGTTTCTTTAAAAATTCACTTACTATCAGGGTGTCAATGGCTTATGTCTTTAATCCTAGCTACTTGGGAGGCTGAACTTGAGAGACTCACCACTGGAGGCCAGCCTGTGCAAATTGTTCAGGAGTCCCCATATGCAAAATAACCAGAGCAAAATAGACTAGAGGTGTGTCTCCAGTTGTAGACAGCTGCTTTGCAAGTATGAAGCCCTGAGTTCAAACCCCAGTCCCACAAAAAAGAAATATTATGCTCTTAGATTAAAATAACATCCTACATCCTTTACTTTAATTTTTGAAGTTTTCATACCAAGGAAATCAAAAACTTCTAATTAGCACTTAAAGGTCTGATAAACATATAGCAAATAATTTTATAGTTGAAAATTCATCCTCTTCAAAACGTGTGTGCTCTGCAGTTCAAACTTTGAGGATGTGGACTTTTAACTAATTTGATGTTTTTGTTCTTATTTGTTTATCTACTTCTGGCTTTTTGATTAAGATGGGGACTTGCTAGGCTTTTTCAGGGCTGGCATTGAATCACAAGCCTCCTGTCTTCCAAGCCTGAAGCCCTGTGCCAAGCACATACTTTTCCATATTGGCTTTGCTAGGAGTTTGCATTCCCATTGACAGCATGGGTTTTGGGTCCAGTGTTTTGTGATTCTCATTGTTGAGCTTTGTCAGTTTCTTGGAGAAAGTTATCATTGTGTTCTCTCCTGAATTGAATTGCTCCCCTAATTGCTTTTGCTACAGCTCATTATTGGTGTAGAAAATGCTACTGATTTTTGCATGTTGGTTTTGTATCCTGAAACCTCACTGAATTCATTGGTTCATCCTAGTAGGCATTTGGTGGAGTCTTTACATTTTTGCATATATAATGTCATTTGTGAACAGAGAAAAATGATTTCCTGTCTATCTATTTGTTTACATTTTATTACGTTCTCTTGCCTAATTGCTTTGGTTAAAACTTTCAGTACTATATGGAATAAGAGTGGTGAGCTTGGACACCCCTGTGTTGTTCCAGTTCTTAAAAAAATGCTTCCATTTTTTTCCTCATTCAGAATATTTTCTGTGGGTTTTACACATAGAGCCTTTATTATCTTGAGGTATGATCCTTCTCTACCTAAGTATTCAGGGTTTTACAAGGAAAGGATGTTGAATTTTACCAAATCCTTCTCCAGCATCTATTGAAATGCTCAAGTAATATATGTTCTTCCTTCTGTTGAAATGTTACATTTACTCTTTTGTATAAGTGGAATCATGTTTTTGTGCCTGGGATAAATCATACTTGATCACAGTGAATAATCTTTGTGATATGATGTTTGATTTGATATGTTTACATTTTATTGAGAATTTTTACATCCATGTTTATCAAGGATACTGGACTATACTTTCCTTATTTTTGTTGTTGTTATAGCCTGTCTGTTTTGGGGATAAGGATAATAGTGGCCTCAAAGAATTAATTTGGAAGTGTTCTTCCTCCATTTCAAGTTTTTGAATAATTTGAGAAGAACTGGTATAAGTATCTCTTTAAAAGTTTGATAGAAACCAGCAGTAAAGCTATATAGTACTAGAGAGAAGTGTTTTGTTTGCTTGTTTCTGTGTTTTCAGAGTCTCCATTTCCTTGCTGAATTTATCACCCACTTTGCTGACTCTCTCTTCCAGGACTTTGATCAAACTCCTTACTTCATTCATCTGTTTGTTTTAATCCTCTTTGAGGTCATTGATCATTTTTTAAAATTAGACTATTGGATTATTTGGCATTTTAACCCTTTAAGTATCTACAGGATTTTGTTATTAAGAAGTTATAGGGGCTTTTTTTGAGGAGTCAAATTGCCTTGCTTTTTCATGTTTCTTATGTTTCTACATTGTGATTTGCACATCTGTTGAAGTGGACATTTAAGTTTGATTTATTTATTTAATCTATTTCTATTTTATAGAGTCTTGCCAGTGAACAGCCTTCTGTTGGGGTTATGATCTGGTGTTATGGTCCCCACTACTTCTCAGAGGAGAAAATCTCTGTTAGGAATAAAAAAAAAATTAAAAACAAACCAACATTTAAATGTAATAAAAAAATAGTTGGAAATATCAACTATGACTTTCATAAGGGGGAAAGAAAGGAATTTTGATACTTCTAGGATAAGGTAGAAGTTGAAAAAATTTTAAAGCTAAAAGTACTAATAATTATTTAATAAAATAGGGGAGAGGAAAGGAAAGAGAGAAGCAAGATAAGAATTGAAGGCAAGTATTTGGGAAGAAGGTGTACAAAACAGTCAAAACAGAAAGAAACAGAAAAACAGGTCAAAATGTCTTCCTTGAGGAGGAGGGTGGATTTTTCTCCTCAACTTGTCACTTGGTGTAGGGGCAGCTGTTTTCCTCTCTTGAAGTCCAAATGGTATAGACCAGAAATGGCTGTTTGCAAACTAAGCTATGACCTGGCTTCTTCTGGACCAATCTTCTGTCAGTGTTTTGCCATATGCAGGCCTACTGATGTGAAGAGTGGAGGACACACCTCCAAACTGCTTCTAAGGACACTTGGACTGGACTCCTCCTCAGAGGAGAGGTGCTCTGCTCATGTGAATTCACCACGAGAAATTCCTGAGCACAGGCTACTTCCCACCATGTCTTTCTATTCCAATGAGAGAACACAAAGCCGTCAACCCTGGAAGACTGCACTGATGGGGCTTTGATGGATCAAAGCCTCACTGGCCTCTCAGTTCTTGTCCTGCATTGCTTCCCTCTCCTTTCACACAGGGATGCTCTCTCTCCTCTCACAGACTCCGCTGATGACTGTGGCTTACCCTCTGCAGGGTGGTTCACACTTCCCACCTAAGTAGAACTGGATCTATGAATCTGAGTCTACACTATGGGCAGTTTCCTGGGTCCACATTGAGTCTGGGCAGCTGCTCACTTGAGGCCTTTGTTGTTTGGAGATTTAAAAATGAAGTCTGTTCTAGTCTCCCTTGCTGAGATTAAAACTGGAACTTTGGATTCAAGACCCAAATTCTTGGGATTCCCCATGCCAAGTCCAGCCACTCATGCCTGTGTATCACATAGAGTCAGGCTGAAGGACAGAGAAAGCAGGTTTATTACACAGACCCTGAGCCTGCCATGGACATTGGCATAGTCAGCACTTCAGCCCTTTTTCAGCCATGTTTGGCATATAGACACAAGCTTTTAGCTTTAAATAGACCAAAAATTAGGGCAGGGACCAAAGGTATGCATAGTTAAACAGTCCAAGACACAGGTGTGTGGCAGTGGTCTAGTGGGTCTGATTGACCATTATCTCATTCCTTATTCTTTGAGGGTCTGGAGAAGTTGTTATAGCAGTCATCATCTGAGGGGAGCAATCTGGTTCCCAAGTCACGATTTCTCCTGCTCCAGGGTGCAACCTTACCATTATAATAATCGTCTGCATTTAGAGGGATAGTCTGTCTTACAAGCCTACACTGTTCCTTACAGGAAGTTTCACCCCCTTGTCATAAAGTTGTTATCAGTCACTCCTGTCCTTCCTTGATTCCAAGGTGGCTGCACAAGAGAATGGGTCAGAGGAAAGGACAGCAGCAACAAAATGAAAACAGATATGCCAAGCTTTTCTCTTGTTTTTAGTTAATTCAGGGGCCCAAGTAAGGAGTCAATGCTTTTCAGCAAAAGCAGTTTAAGTACCACTTACAGTAGCTTTGACTGTAGAATTTCCCCTAAGATGACCCCTCTGTGATACAGTGAGCAAGCAAGGATGTTTCTAAACCATTTTGATTTGCAGAGAAAGGAGCTGAGATTTCCGTATTAATAGAAATATGTTAATGTATTTGATGGTATGGGAGAAAATGTTTGATTTCCCCAAAATTAGAGATATTCATGTAGGTGTTGACAGAAATTTTAACATAAAAATAATGAGGATGCTAGAAAGAAGAGGTTGAATATAGATATCCTTTAGCAATCTACTTTTCCCTTCCATGAAAGACTTCTATTTTCAAACTCCTATTTGAAACTGTGCTGTTCTCATATTTATGGAGACAGAGCTTTCCCTCTGCCTTTGTTCACTTGTTTGCCTGTGCTACTTTTTACCATTTAAACAACAAAATGAAGTCATATAAAATGAAATTGACATCTATATAGTAATTCTATTTTCTTCTTTATATCTTGGTTGTCAATAATTTTTTTTTTACTTCTACATCACTTACTCAGGCTAGTTGAAATAGAGTAAGGACTAAAACCTATGACACTAAAATCATTGTATCTGAGGTGGTAAAAACAACCATTCTGCAGGTCCAGAGTTAATGCACTGTGATAGTACCTACCCTTACTACATGGTCTCACTGCAGGTATGTATAAGTTATCATTTTGGTTTTCTATATAATTTGAAGTATTTTGAATTTTTATAATTTTATAATATGACATTTTGGCTTTTACCCATTTATTTTGAATTTGTAAAACCAGAGGGTATACATGATGAAAATAAAGATCCATGTGCTTAAAATTTAGTTTAAAGAGCAATAATGTTGGAGTGAAGTTATAAGGACTTTAACTTTTAGAAATTTTTCTCATGGTAACAGGGATCCAGCAAAGTATGTTCAGTTTAAAGATATTTATTATAAAGTGACATATTGTGGTATAAATTGAAAACACTATAAGTACTAAAATTTTATTTAAGTAAATACTGACAAATTCTTTTGATCCTTTGGTAGGTATGTTTGCACCTAGAAATATTTTGCAGCATTGTTATGTAAAATATTGCAAATTGATATGTAGGTTATCATACTCTTCAAGAGAAAGTGTTAATGCATTTGATTGTGACTTCATTATAAATAATTTATGTTACTATGCTCTAAAATGCTAGTGATTTTATTTTATTGGTACATTAAATGTTTTCTGAAAGTACTTAATAGATATTTCTATTATTTTTGAATATTCACAAAAATTGCCTTGGCTTTCCCAATTAGGGTAAATGATGGTACTTGTTTCAAATATAAGTTTTTATTCCCTAAGGCAAATCATACATTTTAAACTTTTACATATAGAAACATGACATGTAATTTCACCACATTCATCCAATTATTAAAATTTGATAAAATGTTGAATTTATTGCTACAGAAATGATGTATGACATGGTAAGGATAGAATGTGGCAGACATACTTTGAATACCATAGAATTAAGTTGCTAAATTGTGCATCCTTGAAATAACCTTCTGTAAGGTGACTTATGTACAGGTGCATTAGATCATGCAGTCTCTCCTGTGCATATCTCATTGCCCATGAAAGATGTGGGGTAAGTTGCTTTTTCAGTTTTTAATCTCATATCAGACCAGAACCACTCTATAGATAATAAGAACAAATATCCTAGAAAAAATATGTACAAGATAAACATGTTGTCTGTAGTGGGTGAATTATTCTTTTCCATACATATTTTAGCTTCCTAAGACCTGTATTTCCTGCTGAGAAGAATATAGTAGAAGTCCATTTCTGGAGTGCAGGAGTTTCAAATAGCATTCTGATATTTTAGCTGATGCTGAAATATGGTATTAAGACTTGTTTTGCACTGCACATTTATCTGTGCACTTATGAGCATCAATCATTTAAAGATGGGAGTTTTATTTTCTCATTTATTCTTAACTTTGACAACTACACGCGTAACTTAGAAACTGTAAAGAGTTAATATATGTGATTTTTTTTCAGAGTTTTTTTCATGGTAACAGGACGTGAACTTGGAACCTTGCACTTGCTAGGCAGGTGGTCTACTACTTGAGCCATGCTGCCTGCCATATTTGTTTTAGTTATTTTTCAGATGAGGGCAGCATTTTTGCCCACAGTGGAACTCAGGTCCTAATCCTCCTACCTGTCTCCCAGTCGCTGGACGCAGTGGCGTTTGCCTGTGGTTCCAGCTGCCAGGTGTCACATGAGACAATGCCTTGCTTGTTGGTTGAGATGAGGTCTTGCTAACTTCCTTTGTCTGCTCTGCTCTGGCTTGATCTGCAATCCTCCTATATCCATGTCCAGATCTTTAGATTTTTTTTGGCAGGGAGGGGGACTGGTGTTTGAACTCAGGGGTTTTCACTTGCAAAGCAGGTACTCAACCTCTTGAGCCATGCCGCCAGTCTTCTAGGTGTTTTTAAGAAGAGTTATAACTTGATAAGGGCTAAAAGTAGTGAAAGAATGCAATGGCTTGACTACTGTAAAATATTATGCTAATTAAATTTAAATAAAAAGAAAAGAAATGCATTAATGAAAGACAGTATACAAATGAGACACCACAGAGTTTTGTTTTACGATATCGCTGTTTCTGATGATGAAGGTCTTTAACCATGCCCAATAAATCAAGTTACCCCAGGTAAAGACGCAGGCTTTCAGAATCATGACGCTAGTAAGTGTTGATATTTTAGGATTTATGACTTTAAAACTCTATTCCATTATTTCCTTACTTATAAAAAGTATGCACTTGCAGGAATCTCATGTTACCAGAGAAGAGTTTTGCAAACATTAGCTCAATAGCTGAACCTTAGCTAAACCAGGACTGATTTTGAGGAGCACATGAAATAACACAATTCATAAGGCACTTGATAATTTCAACTGCTTTAGACACCGATGATTTCCAAGTACCTAACAGTCAAGAAATACAAGGCATGAAGGAAAACTGCTGCCCTAAAACACATAAATGAATGTAATTTTGATTGTAACAGGTGGGCAATCTAGACACCTAGTGAAGGACTGTGGCATTTCAACATTTGTGGCTGGGAAAAGTTCCTGAATACTTATGAATGTTTAGTAGTTTGTATTTGTGAATAGTGCAATATATTTTTAAACTTTTAAATTTAATTACTCTATGCATCTGATGTTTTGTTTTTATTTCTCTAACCTTTATTTGATATTTTAGGAATACTAAGCCTCAGAAAAATTAATTAGATATTGCAATTTAGTGTCAATTGTTAGATAAAGCAAAAAACTGTGTAATTGTGGAAAAAAGACCAATTTTCACAGCTAAATTCCAGAGACGTGCTTTGGTATTGACAGACAAAAATGCTTGGATGTGACAGACAAAAATGCTTGGATGTGTACCTAATCGAAACTTACTTTTTCAAATTATGTTCTATGTTAACTGCTGTAAGTTTAACAAATGTTTGAATTTCCTAGTTTTTTAGTTACCAAGAATGTTAATATTATTTCCAAATTCAACTATGTGGATGTTTACTGAGAAGTATTTCTTCTCTCATATGCTCAGCTTTAAACATTTCTGCTCAGAAATCCTGTTTTAAGCAAATTAATTTGCTACCTTAAGCCTCAGAGCTCATTTTCAAAATTGAAAATGCTTTTGAGGACGAAGTGTGAAAAAGTCAATCACATTCACAATGCACTAAAACATTTGCTATTTAGCTTACAAAAATGTCAACATTAAAAAATAAACTAACATAATTGTAAAAGGGAATATTCAAATCACATATATTTATATTTAGCTTGATAAACAAGTATCTACTCTAAGAGCCCTTATCGGTCTTCCTAACAACAACCATACTCTAAATCTAACCAAAAATTAAACATCTTCAGTAAAATAAAGTGAAATTTTCAAGTTTTCATGAAGTCAATTTATTCAATATGTCTGTCTCTTTCCTCCTTTTTTTCCCCTCCCGCTTGGCAATATAAGTTGGAGAATATTTCCTAGAGATGTATTTCTCTCTCTGCTCTCTCTCTTTATCTAACTTTTCTCTTCTGACCTGTCTGCAGCTCTTCTTATAGGTCCGGCTGTTCAATGACTCCTGTGGTTCCTGCCTCCCTAATGGGACAGAGGCACTGGGAAGACACTTCCCAAGAAAGCCACCTCCTCACCCTTTTTCAGTGCCCTGTTGATGTGTCCAACTCTGCATCTTATTATTGTCACTTTGTTTAAGAAATAGTTACTGCATACTTACTAAGCATCTGAAGCAACGATTTTATGCTCAACAAACTAATCAGAAAAAGCCAAAAACTGGTCCACTGTGGGATGTAGGATGCTAGTCTCTGAGCTCTGCAGGCCACTTTCAGCCTGGCCTGAATCACCAGCTCAAGGAGACCAAACAGCCCTGTCCTATTATCCACCTTCCTTGTCATGTGTCACCTTCCCTCTACAGCAGTACACTTGGAAAAGTCTACAAATGCTTCCTGGATTCCGCTAAATCAATTCCATCAAGTCCATTCGGGTTGTCACCAACACCCTACCCCCTCAGGTGGTCTTTGCAGTCATCAAAGATCTTCCCTCTGGTAAACCCAATAAACCATGACCGTCATCTCATATTTATTGATGTCAGTAGGATTTATTTGCTAGTTTGCTCTTTTCTTCTTTTTTTTGTAAAATAAAACATTTCATTTGTGTCCATTTGTTCTTATTTCGTGGCAAGACTTTTCACTGTATCTTTTGTTTGTTTCACTTTATGTTCTCCACCCCTGAAATTTGAAGTCCCCTGGGTAAAGCATTTGGCCCTATTCTCTATCTATAGACACGCTGTGAATGAACCCATCAAATCTCACTATTGGAAAGACTGTTTAGACTCTAGTGGCTTCAGCCCCCAAGTCTATACAGAACTCAATTCTGATATTCGACTACACCCTTGACATGGGACCATCAGGACTCGATATTCATCTCAATTTTAGAACACTCAAAACTGAATTTCTGTCCTCCAACTCAACATAACATTTCTAGAGTCTTCTCCAGCATAGGTAATAGCCACTCTACAGTTTTTACTGTTTAGTTTAAAAAACTTCAGCCATACTTTTGGTTGCATTTTCAGAATATCTCCATAATTATAATCCTCACCACCTCAACCATTACTAAGATAATTTATTATAACACATTGAATCTGTGTCTGCCCTCTGGACAGTTGCATCCTGTAAGTGGACAGAAAGAGAAATTGTTCTGTGATTGAAAAGGCCGTGTGAAGGGCCAGGGACAGTTCTCTGAAGGACAGTGCTCAGATGTGGGGAGTGACACATGCAAAAGTGCGGAGAACAGTCTTCTCCTTGTTCTCCCCGTGGTCAGAGGTTCTTCTCTCCACTGTCTGTTCAGCTCTTTTCCTGGACTGCTGCCTCTGACAACAGTGACCCTATTCCCATGAAAAATGAGAAGCTGCATCACAGCCCTTTCCGTCACTGCTCATAGTCCCACCCTGGTGCTGGCCGGGCAGGGCTTGGCACAGGACCATCAGACTGAGACTTGTGCAGACGTTCACAGTGTCGATTCACACGGATGCATCAAAGACCAGTTCAAACACAGATCACTTCTAGTTTTTTGATGCATTTATTGTTTAAAGTGCATTTCCTGAGAAAATCACTTCAAGGTTATTCTTTAACATTTTCTCACATTTAATATCTTTTACAATGCAATTTTTACAGTGCAAATTTCTTTTATGCTATTTCCTACTACTTATTATACATGTACACACACACATGCACACATGCACACCCCAAGCATTTAGATTCATTCTGCTTCTTGAATTTTAGTAAACTTTCCTCTGGTTTTCTTGTGGCTCATAGATTTAATGCTATTTTTCATAAAGGCATCTTTACTTCTTTTTTGAGAAAGGCTCTTTCTCTGTCGTCCAGGCTGGCCTCAAACTTGTGAACATCCTGACTCAGCTCCCTGAGTGCTGGGATTTCCTGAAAGCACCAAAAGCTATCTTTCTTATGCTTTAGAAGGATACTAAAAATACTATCTGCATAGGAATAAATCATGTGGAAAGGGAGCTAAACTATTACTATTTTGTAAATTCATAAATATATGTTCAACTAATATTCTGTGCTCTCCTGTAACACAGACATTCTGAGCTCACCTCAGATCATTATGCTGAAATTTAATTTCCTGTGTGCAAAGTGCTCATTCGAGAGCATTTAGAACTCATCTAGACAACTAAATATCACCCAGTGCTTCCTAAAATGACAGTACACTTACTGTCATCTGTGTTGTATACAGATTTTTCTTGTCATTGTGGAGAAGATTTGTTATATGTCAAAAGAAACTTTTCTTTGATTCTAAAAAGTATTCAGTAAAACAGGTTATACAATTTTAAAATGAGATAATCAAAGCAACTCAATATTATTATATTTTTATTGGAATTACTGTCATTTAGTAGGTTCTAAGGTCAGAAAATGTCAAAGAACCCCACTATTAAGATCATTTTTATAAACTATTTGTTCTTTTTTATTGGAGGTACTGAGGCTTGAACTCAACATCATGCTTTCTAGGCAGGTGCTCTACCACTTGAATCGCAGCCTGAGTCCTTTTGACTGCGGTTATTTTTCATATAGGGTCTCGCGCTTTTGCCTGGCCAGTTTAGACCATCATCCATCTGTATGCCAACTGTACACTCAGGATTATAAGCGTGTGCTCCATAGCTTGTTTGTGGAGATGGGCCTCATTCTTGGCCTATGTTGACCTTGAACCACAGTCCTACAAATTTCTGCTTCCAGAATAGCGGGTATTACAGGTGTGATGCATATATTGATAGCATTGATGGAAAATTGATAAGTTAGCATGCTATAGATTCCCAAGGGGAATTCTTTTCCCCTTGGGGATAAGCTGAGGCCATGTATTATATAGGAGAGCAGGAGAAAGTTATAGAGAAGTGGCAACAAACAATGTATGGATAAACACCTGCAATGCTTGATATAAACAGTCCTGTGACTGTGTGTACACGTAACTGTGTACACACATGTACATGTGTCCATACGGGTGTGCGCATGCAAAGACAAGAATGTGAAAGCAAACATATGTACTTTTCTGTCTGTCTGTCTAGACTTAGACCTTCAAAAATTACTTCTTTAGATTCACATTTCAGGGACTAGAAAAACAGAATCAGCACCTCAAACTGTTGTTTTTAAACCTCTGCATCAAAGTCCTGTATGCAAGATTCTTGACAAGGTTATGACACCATTTTACGATATTTATGCTACAATTTTCTGAATTTATAGACAATTTTTAATCATCATTGATTGTTTTCTACTCCAGTTCCTGCAAGTTTTTCCTTAGGAGATACATATGCCTTTGTAAAATGGAATTCACACAAAAATAGAAAATTTCAGAGCTATCAAACAATTAATTAATTGTAATGGTTAAATTTCAAGGACATAGTTATTTAGTCCATGTAATATCTTAGTAACATAAAACTTTAATTTTAGCAAAAGTATTTCATTCGTAACACCTCAATGCCACAAAATAACTATGCCATTATCCCAAAGACAAGTGTATATCTCAGCTACCACTCCAATAACCACTCCTTTACCAATTATGATAAATCTCAAAGAAATTACGACTATTCCTTGGAAACTTATGGGCCTTAAGATTCACTTTAATTGACCAATAATCTCGATTTTTTTCTAAGAAAAATTATGCTCATGGAAGGTGGCAGATTAAGTTATAATTGTCTTGTATCTAATGGAAAACATATTACACTATATACCTAATGCTTTGGAGAGGAAGGTGTATTTGGCCATTTTTCATAAAGGAAGCCACATCAGTTCTCCACTTCTTAAGCTACTGAATCTCTCCCATCATGGAAATAAAGGTGCTGATATCTGTAGGTTACTAAATATAGTAAGTATATTAAACTTCATGTAAAATATATTAAATACCTATTAATATAAGTATATTAAACTTAATATTTAAAATATTACATTTTTATTAATTATATAATTTAGTGTTGGAAACTTGATGCTTTAGGTCATCTTAATTATTACTCTCCATTTTATTAATGAGAAATTGAGAAGCAAGTAAATTTTCCCAGTCATGGAGCATCCAACACAGGCTTTAATCCCCACCAGGCTGAGTGGACACCCTTGTGCCATTTTGTCAATTGCCCAACGCTGCCCATTGGTTATCAATGCCACACTTCTGGGAAGAGGAAAGTACAACGTTAGCATCCAGTGACTGTGACGCTCACAGTGTCGCATTGGCAGGTGTCTCTCACACATCTCAGATGTCAAACTGCAGACCTGCTGAGGGTCTAAAATCTTTTTATTCAAAGAAAAGGGCTAGAAGAGTGTTTTGTTTGTTTGATTCTGAAATATATGTGTGGATAGCAGTTAAAATACTTATACTAGAATTTCAAAAATTATGTAACTGTACAAACAGCACCTGCTAGAAAGATAAAATCTCCAAATCTCTAGTTATAAATAAATGAGACAGATTGTCTCAAAAAAGCTCAAAAGAAAAACCATCACAGTGTATATCAAAGTATAGAAATGTAAGTCGGTGACATTCTACATTTCACATATGAAATCCTATCAGTGATGATGTCACAGCTCAGATTATTAAATGTGAGACTTATAAAATTATATAAGTTAAATTTAAAATGACAGGACCATGACTTTGTCAGAAACTTCAAGATTTACCAAAATGATAGCTCTATAACCATAGGATTCCAACTCTGTCATTAGCTATTGACATAATTGTACTTTATGTTCAGAGAACAATTAATTTTTAAAAAATTTCATCCAAGAGAAGTATCCAGAAATTTCCATCTTATAAGAAATGTTAGAAAACTTCCCTTAAAACAAATAATTCCTTTTTTTCAGTAGAAACTCCTCAAATGGTGTTTATTTGATTATTTTCTGTATACTGAAGACATAATTTCCAATCAGAGTTGCAGATTAGAGGTGCACAAAAAAAAGGGTGTTTGACAACAATGACAAGGACAAAAGTGAAAGAAAAATGTTCCTATTGTTTCCTTGGATTAATAAAGGACAGAAAATGAAATTATGTGTAGGGTGCTATTTCCACAAATGTTGCAGGGTAAATGTGTGTCATCCATTTTGCATTCTGATTAAAACAATGTGTGATGTTTTCTGCTCTCACTGTTGACGTCCAGGAAAGGTCTTTCCCTAAGCTCTGAAAATCAAGTGCTTTTCAGATTGTGACCATAGATTTGTTGTTGATCACTTTTGCTGACAATTCTGTCCCAGTGAACTTTAATTTTCTGTCTCTCCCTACAGTCACCTCACAGAATGAGAGGGACACTGTGATCCCTCAGTCGTTTTCCGAAGCGTACAGTTCATGACCAAAGAAGTGGTTTAGAGCAGGTCATGGCTGTGGCCTTCCTGTCTGCCTTGGGGAAACGACAGCTTTTATTTCAGGCAGTTACTTATTCATTGATTCATCACCACATTCAAGATTTACTCAAGCAGTACTGGAGGCAGTGTGGAATAATATAAAGTGCTCTCATTTTAGAGTTCAGTCAGGACATGGCTCTGCTACTAACTAGCTCTCTGACTTGGTAAAACCCACGTAAACGCTCTTTCACTAAGTTCCCATCCTGCAGAAATGAGAATAGCAGGACCTAGCTAGATTAGCCTAATTTATTTCTCTCTAGGATTGAAGATTAAATAATAAATGAGAAAACAAAAAATAGATTTGTACTGATGTACATTGTATACAGCAATGCCATGGCCACTTCTAAAATGCTGGAGCAGGGAAGTGTTGCTTTGTGGTTGTCTCTTGTTTTTTTATTTTGCTGCCACCTTATTTATTGACTGATGACTGAAGGAGGGTTTTCTTTTAAACAATCATGTCAGTCTCAGGTTATGAGATTGCTCTCGATTCTAGTTTAGAACATGTTGCCATGTCTCAGTCAGCATCCCAAAAGTCCACTGGAAGGACCACTGAAGTGGTGAATCTTGACCCACTCTTCTGTGATCAGTGAAGAGCTAGTCTCGTGGGAGATGTTTTCAGAAGGTGGCAGTGCTACTCAGTGTCACTGAGTGCTCCATGCGGAGGAGCCCTATCCAAAACCAGCTCGCTGTCTGTGAATGGAGTGGAATTACTCAAAGAAAACACACACTCTTCTCAGGGTCATGACATTCTCCCCTTTGCTGAAGTTGTTCCAGTGGAAATATATTCATCATCTCTTTTACCACAGGTGGAATTGAGATTTGTCATTATTGCAATTAAAGGAGCCAGAGGCAATCTACAGGGATAGTTTAGATTCATCTGCACTTATTCAAACAAAAAAATGCCAATCAGTTACATGCTATGTTCCAAATAGATGCATGATTATTTCACTTCAGTAAATTTAAAAAATTTTGCTTGCTAGGTACAATACTTGTTACACTTACATATTAGGCAGTAGACCTTTTCATGAGAACATCAAGTGAAATTTCCTTGTTTGTAGGCTGGCATTTATATTTATTGCCTTGTTGTGTGCAATCTTGTACATTTTTGTCACAATATTCTTAGTAATTTCTCTATATTTTAATCCTTTGATACTTTCTTCCACCAACCTATCAAATACCTCTTTGCCATCAGCTTCATGTCTATAATCCCAGCTATGCAGGAGGCAGAGAGCTGGATGATCTGCAAAAGTTAGGGAGACTCCATCTCTATCAATAGCATGGGTTTGATGATACATGCCTGTGGTTTCAGCTACATGGGAGTCATAGGTAGGTGGACCCCAGTCTGAAGATGGCCCTGGAAAAAATGCAAGACCCTACCTGAAAAATAACTAAAGCAAGAACGAGCTGGAGGTGTCACTTAAGTGGTAAAGCCTCTTCCTAACAAGCATGATGCCTTGAGTTCAAACCTCAGCACAATAATAAAAATAAAGAGTCACTCCATCTCCACCCCTCACAGTTATTACTAAAAACGTTCTCATTTTCCTTCTTGAGTTGAGTTCATGGCTTCAAATTATGTTTCTTATTAAAGTAAAGACACTCGGTGGTTGTGTGCAGCTCCATCCTTGCTCCTGAATGTGAAAACCACCTTTGCTGCTGAAGTTCCTGAGTCACAGGCATGTTAGGAAAAATGTGTTGCAATAATAGCACTCTCTTTGGACAGATTCATATGGCATAATGCTTTATGAATATATATTGTGCGATGCTATTTGCTTCTGAAAGGTAGCAATGTTTTTTAACTTAGCTGAGTATTAAAGAATAAGATATTTCTAAATAAACGCTACGAACATGTTCCCTGATCTTTTCTTCCAGTGATGAAATGTTAATATATTTTTGCATTTATTTCGAAAATTATTTTTAATGGCTCTCTTTTTCCTATGTAAGATTAGAGTTTAAGCAGAATTGTTTCAGGTATGTGATTCATGTTTTTTTACCTTTTGTTGTATTTTATAAAATAATTTTTAAGAGTTATTTAAGACACAAATAAAATTCTACTGGTATTTTCTCTCAATTTCTCTTTATCATCTCCTCAGATTATCCTCAGTAATAAAACACAAGTGTGGAATTGTTACAAGATTGTCTCTGTTTGTGTAATGGTGTCAGGCTTTTTGCTGTTTCTCATCAGATCTTGGATCTTGTCACAATTGTCACCATTTGCTGATATAAAACAGATCAAAATTATTGTGTTAACCTGCCCAAGGTCACATAACTTCTGTAACTAGATTTCTTAACAAGCAATGACCTCTGGGCTATAATCCTAATGCAGATGCATACTTTACAAAATCTTCTGACTTTAAAGTTACTCAGTGGGTTAGTCTGTTTTGGCCACAAGCTTCATTTTTCCATCATTTTTATTGAATATTTCAACTTCTACCTCAGCTCTCAGAGCCTTGCAGTTTGTATCTTTTCCCTGTTGGAGGAAGAAAGGAGGAGAAGAATGGTGTAGCAAAGCTCTTTCTTATCTGCTCATGTCTAGGGCTCAAAATCTGACTATGGATTCCACAAGAGTTGAACTGAACCTTCTTTCATGAACCACCCTTCTGCTGTTTTCACGTTCTCTCCGGCCCCCATTATGGGGAAATCTCATCTGTACAGACCTTGAGGTGGGAGTAACTGTGTCTTTGGATTGTTTCTTCCTCCCTACTCACTCCTGAGAAACATGCCTTTTGCACATGGCATATACCAATATATCAAAATCTGATCCACTGAAACACTCATCCATCTGTTTTCCAAAAAGATTCTTCATATCCTAAGTACCAGTCTTCTGTCCTGAGCCCCAAGCTGCTTCTTCTAACTTCCCTCTTCAGATACCACAGGTGTGACTCAGGGTTTGAATCCCTTTGCACCTCCACATTCAGGGACACATGTGACATTCTTGAGGTTATTTTTGAAATCGTCTCATCTTTCTTGAAATGAGAAACACCTTTTTCCTTGGAGCACGTGATGGGATATATGGGACTCAAAACCTCCCAGCCAGAGTCGCTGTTTAAATACGATTCGCCTGGGCTCAAATCTAACTTTGACTCCCTCAGTAGGTGAAATGTTTTGGAACTCTAAAACTGATTGCATTCGTGCTCCTCTTTCAAGTCCTACTAAGGGAGCTGTATCGTAATGCATTTTTTTGTGTGTGTACATTACGTTGAATGGTAGATTTTATTTTTTTATTAGAATATGTTCGTTATACGGGGGAGATTCATAGAGACAATTCTGATTAGACTTATATTGTACATTAGTTATATTGTCCCCGTTGTCTCCCCCAGCAAACCCCTCCCCAGCCCACTTAAAGCAATTGCAAGAGGTTTCTTTGTTCTGTTTCATATAAGTATATGAAGTACATCGAACATATCCCCTCACCTTCATCTCCTTCATTCCCCCTCCCCCTCCCACTATCACCCCCCCACTGCACCTATATTACAGTCCTGTCATTCATTATTAATATTTAAGTTGATGTTCAAAGGGGTTTCTCAATGTATGGCCACTGTGGGTCTACTTTACTTTGGTCTGTTCAACCCTTTCCAGTACTCTCCCTTATCCCTTTTATCTCCCTCCCCTCATTTTCAACAGGTTTCACACACATCCTTACATCCTCTACCTTCACAGATGTTATGTTTTACAATATTACTGATGCTCTGTCATTCTCTTTTCCTTTCCCTCTTTCCTCATGTGCCATAGAGTAGTTCCACTGTTACAGACATATCCTACCTCTGAGTTTGTAGATGATCATGTTTGCCATTGTGTATATGTTTATCGTTGGATCTATCTTCCTCATATGAGAGAAAACATATGGCCTGGCTTTCTTCATTTAACATGATGTCCTCAGTTGCATCCATTTATCTTCAAACCACATGCCATTATTCCTTATGTCTGAGTAGCACTCCATTGTGTACATATGAATGGATCACATTTTCTTGATCCATTCATAAGTTGTAGGGCACCTGGGCTATTTCCAAAGCTTGGCTATTGTGAATAGTGCAGCAATGAACCTCTGTGTACAGGGGTCTCTATTGCATCCTGACTTTGGGTAGCTTCCAGAGAGCAGTACCACTGGATCATATGGAAGTTCTATTCTTAGCTTTTTGAGGAATCTTCGTATTGATTTCCATAGTGGTTGTACTAATTTGCATTCCCACCAACAGTAAGAGTTCCTGTTTCAATGTATCCTCGCCAGCATTGTTGTTGTTACTGTCCTTGAATTACCCTGTTCTATGTGGGGTGAGATGAAATCTAAGTGTTTTTTGATTTGCATCTCTGTTATAACCATGGGGGTTCTTCATGTGTTTACTGGCCACTTGTACCTCTTCCTTTGAGAATTCACTGTTTCATTCATGTGACCATTTCTTCATGGGGGTGTTGATTCTTTGGGGGTTGAGTTTTTTGAGTCTCCTGTAGAACCTGGATTTTAGTCCCTTATTGGATGAGCAACTGGCAAAGACTTTCTCCCATTCTGTGACTGTCTCTTGAGCCTGGTGACTGTTTCCTTTGCTGTGCCGAAGCTCTTTAGTTTGATGCAGTCCCATCTGTTCACTGTTTCTCTTAGATGCTGAGCCTTTTGAGTTCTGTTGAGGAAGTTGTTCCCTAAACCTATCTGTTCCAGTGTGTTTCCTACTGCTTCTGGGAGCTGTTTCAAAGTTTCAGGCCTTATATTAAGGACTTTGATCCACTTTGAGTTGATTTTGGTATAGGGTGAAAGTCAGGGATGGCTTCAGTCTTCTACATGTGGATATCCAGTTTGCCCAGCAACATTCTGAATGGTAGATTTTAATAGCTTGTTACATGAAGCAAGTAATGGTAAATGACTCTTACTGATTCTCAGTATTGACCTAACTCACTATATGTGTAGAGGTCACCACTTGTCCTCAAAATATTGGGGATATATCACTGTTTAACAAGTAATATTAGAAAAATATGTGTGATCATATCTTCTTTTGAATATGACCCCGAGGAAGAAAAGCAATCACTTTCACCCCTTCTCTTAGTTTTACTTCTTCACCCAAAGACAAGAGGAAGCACCATGCTTTGTACTTAGTGAAGGGAGGGTTTGAGGAGCAAGGCATCTTGTCATTAATTCTCTCAGTTTATTAACCATTGGAGCATCTTGGCTGTGTAAGGTGATTCTGTGATGAGACCACTGTTATCTGGAGGAAGTTACGATTTTGCTACAGTTTTGTTGGATGAGTCGCAGAACAAAACAGATGTTGGTGTATCACTGATGAGAACAATATCAAACTAACAAAATTATGCTTTCTATATACATTAGATCTAGTTGGCGCTTCTATTTATGCTTGTGTGTTTCAAGTCCTTGAACTGCTTGTCATTCATCTTTAAGAATAAGGGCTGGCACAGATGACTTGGTAAAACCATTTTGCATGATACCATGTATATCTAACATTCAGCAATTAGAACTGTCACTAGCTAATCAGACCCTCATTTTCTTTGTGACCATTCTATAACTATACTTAGTAAGGGAAGAGACAAAATACCATGATAAATATGAACTATTAAAGGGATAGACACCACAGGACAGAAAGATGTATGGCCAAGTGAAGGAAGAAGGAGACAATGACAAAAGAAATAAATGACACTTGTAGCTGAGACACCTGAATAGGGACAGTTTCGATGAAGATGAAAGACAGGAAAATTAAAACTAGAAGAAAATGAAAAAAAAAAAGATGCTGGAAAATGATATAGACCTGCTAGGCATGGTTTCAAATCTCACTGAGATAAGAAAAACCTCTAAGAGTGGGTCATTAATCACTAGTATTTCAATTAGCTGATATTGACTGGGATGTCCATTAAGGCATTGATAAGAGAAGACTTCTTTCCTGGAGGTAACACAGGCTGTTTCCTGACATATTCTGTGAACAATTCATAAGGAGCCTAGGCTATTATATACTTAGTCCTAATGTGGCTGGGAAATGAGACAAGGATGAAAAATAAGATAGTGTCTTTGAGTCATCTAATTCCAGTGATCACAATGTCATCAGGACGCCAGTGCCCTTGAGCTTGTATGGGAAGGTAACAGAACAGAAAGCCTGGGCTTGAGTAAATAAATACAGTAGCCCATTAGAAAATGTGCCACAGTCTTTTAAAAGCTAATTACAATCAATTTCTGTTTCATTAAATGCACAAAAATTAAATTTTAATAGCCAATAGTAGAGCAGTTTTTTCACTATATTGTGGAATTTTTCTCTGGATCTGAAAGAAAATATAGTCATTCTATTTCCTAAGTAATTTTTCCTGGCCTTGGGATAAATAAAGCAGCATCAAGACTTCTCCTAACCAAGGTAATTCTGTTTGCGTCTCCTACTGGTTGATACCCATAAATAGCTTTAAAAGTAGCTCTTTACATACTGCTTAAAAGTATCAAGTTGCAAGCATGTGACTAGTATGAATGAAGAAAATATACCTTTAAAAGAGATGAATGATATCATATTAATGCTTTGCAGTTTTCAAGAGCAAAATAGCTTAAAACTTATGTTAATTTTGAAAGAAAAGTTATATTAAAATACCAAAAAGAAACATTAAATTCAGCTATGAATCTAAACTTTTCCTGCCATATTTTCTAAGGAAGAAAAAAGTGCTTCTGTGAAATGAACTACAAAAGTAAAAATTTAGAATTAATACTTCTGTGTTTCAATTGGACAAAAGAGTGTTTGCAGAATAATTGCATTCTAAATTCAATGTGTTATTTTATAATTATATATCAATTTAAAAAAATTAACCTACCATTTACTTGTATACCTTAGCTTCTATGTTAAATAACTCTTAAACACCTAACACAGAATTAATTTTTAACATAACCCTTAAATAATCAATTCATTACATTTATGTATGTATCAGTTAGGACTTCAAAAGGCAAAAAGATGGTACACATAAATTATTATTATTTTTAGAAGTATTATAAATTATGTATAAGGAAATCATAGGGCCTCAGGGCCAAAATAGAGAGTAACTATTATAATCTCTGGACCCTAAGGTGACAAGGGAAGGAGAGGTGACAGGAGAGAGAAGTGTGATTTACAGGAGAGACCCAGCCAGTCTCAGGTGACTCTTCAATAAATACCCTTACCTGCTCTCATTTCCCATTCTGGTCACCTGCTTGGTTCCAACTGGCACAAACCATCAGAAAGTTATCCTCTGTCAAGGTCATCAATGACATAGCTCCAGATGGAAAAGATGGGAATCTGGAGGAATAAGTAAAAAGTTTTTGGGCAATGTACAAAATGCTACACACAGCAGTGCTTGCAGGTGCAGAATGAAACCCTAACTTCATTAAGAAGACTGTAGATTTGAACACTGGTTGTTTGAAGTTTCTGAGTCTAGGTTTTTACCTGTACATGACACACACACACATACAATACCTATAGCATGTGACATTTTCAACAAAAGCTTACTAAAATCCTATATATTACCAGGCACAGTAGTGGGTTGTAGAGCAGAGAAATTAAAGAAACTAATGTCAAAATAAACTGGGTTTTAATCTTTTCAGTTACCAGCTCATATTCTGTGTAAATTCAGTTTAAGTCAAGACATGCATTCTTTTTTTCTCAAGGAACTGTTAGGAGGCACTAACAAGAAAACACGTCCACAAGAGTCCTTTGTTGTTTCAGTGTTGAGGCTGGTGACACAGCCAGAAAGAGGAACAGCACTTCACCCTCCATTGCAGAACTTGAAGGTGAAAAGGACTCCTTCAAGAACTCCATGTGCCCTCCTGCATCTCCTCTGCCTTGAGGAAATGCTCGCCTCATCTTCCATCGGCTGGGATCGCCATCTTAGGAAAGTCCTGAGGGGATGTCTGGCCAGATCAGGTTTCTGTTTTAGTCATGGTTGTAGTTCGTAGTCAACCAAGCACCTTCTCACTGTGTTATCAGTTACACTGAACCTTGATGATAACAACTGTGTGAGCTGATGTATATCACCCACATGCATTCATAGAAGGGCAAGAAACTTGTCAGGACCTGGCACCTCGTAACCCAGGTTTGGCCAGCAAGAAAACCTGTGAACTCCTACTTGATGACTCCATTAAAATTTTAAAAATAACTAATTAAAACTAAAAAGAAAACAGCATCATAAAGAAGTAGCACTCCTAACACAAACTCCAAATTTTCAGATGTTCATTTTTTTACGAATATTCAATTCAATAACATAGGACATAAGGCATGTACAATATGAAAGAAGGCATGACAAGTAAATGACATATTAATGTGAATTGAAAGAAGCAAGACTATTCCAGCAACCAATGCCAGCGTTTTCTGTGTCTATTGAGATGATCAAGTGGTTTTCATCTTTGCTTCTATTGATGTGCTGTATTCCATTTATAGATTTGTGTATGTTCAACCACTCCTGCATCCCTGGGATGAAGCTGACTTGGTCGTGGTCAATGGTCTTTCTGATGTGTTGCTGGATTTGGTTTGCCATTATTTTATTGAGGATTTTGCACCCATGTTCATTAAGGAAATTGGTCTATAGGTTTTTTTTTTTTTTGGAGGTGTCTTTGTCTGGTTTTGGGATAAGAGTAATATTGGCTTCTTAGAATGAGTTAGGCAGTGTTCCTTCCCTTTCTATTTTGTGGAACAGTTTAAGGAGGGTTGGTATTAGTTCTTCTTTAAGCTTCTGATAGAATTCAGCAAAGAATCTGTTAGTTCCTGGACTTTTCTTATTTGGGAGGCTCTATTGCCGCTTCAATTTTATTTTGTGTTATAGATCTATTCAGGTGATTAATATCCTCTTGGTTCAGTATTGGATGGTCATAGTATCTAGAAGTTTGCTCATTTCTTCAAATTTTCAAATTTATTGGAATGTAGTTTCTCAAAGTAATCTCTGACGACTCCCTGGGTTTCCTTAGTGTTGTTATCTCCCCTTTTGCATTACTGATTTTACTGATTTGGGTCTTTTCCCTCCTCATTTTAGTCATATTTGCCAGGGGTTTGTCAATCTTGTTTATTTTTTCAAAGAACCAATTTTTTGTTTCATTGATTCTTTGTATTTTTTTTTGGTCTCTAGTTTATTAATTTCAGCCCTTATTTTTATTATTTCTCTCCTTCTGTTTGATTTGGGTTTTTCTTGTTCTTGTTTTTCTAGGTTTCTGATATGTAGCATTATATCTTTTATTTGAGATCTTTCTGTCCTTTTAATGCATGCACTCATGGCTATAAACTTTCCATATGAACTGCCTTTGCTGTTCCTATAGGTTCCCATAGGTAGGTCATGTTTTCATTTTCATTAACTTCCAGGAACCTTTCGATTTTCTCTTTTATTTCATCTATGACCCACTGATCATTGAGTAATGTGTTGTTCAGCCTACAATTGTTTGTGTATTTTCTACTGCTGTTTTTGTTGTTGATTTCTAGTTTTATTGTATTGTGATAAAATCGAACACAGAGGATTATTTCTATTTTCCTATATTTGCTCAGGCTTGCTTTGTGTCCTAAGATATGATCAATTTTGGAGAAAGTTCCATGGGCTGCTGAGAAGAATTTATATTTTACAGAAGTTGGATGAAATATTCTGTAGACATCAGCTAGGTCCATTTGATCTATGGTGTCATTTAAATCTAGGATTTCTTTATTGACTTTTTGTTTGGATGACGTAACTATTGGTGATAGGGGGTATAAAAGTCTCCTGCTACTGCTGCATTGGATTCTATATGTGCTTTTAGGTCCTTCAGGGTACGTTTGATGAAATTGGGTGCACTGACATTGGGTGCATATAGGTTGATAATTGTTATTTCCTTTTGGTGTATTTCCCCTTTTATTAGTATGGAATGTCCTTCTTTATCTCTATTGATCAATGTAGGTTTGAAGTCTACTTTGTCTGAGATAAGTATTGCTACTCCTGCTTGTTTTTGGGGGCCATTGGCTTGGTAAATCTTCTTCCAGCCTTTCACCCTATGCCACTGTTTATTTTTGTCAATACACTGGGCCTCTGTAGATGACAAATTGTTGGATCTTCCTTTTTAATCCAGTTTGCCAAATGGTGTCTTTTGATGGGAGAGTTAAGTCCCTTGACATTCAGTGTTAATGTTGACAGGTATGTGGTGATTCCTGTCATTTAGGTTTTTTTTGATGTTAAAGGGTTTGATTGTGTGCAGATGAATCAATGTTACTCTCTGATTCCTTGTCTTTTCTTTTCCTGTGGTTTGGTGCTGCCTGCCCTTTCATGGTTGTTGAGTTTCACTTTCTGTGTGTAGAATTCCTTGCAGAATCTTTTGTAGTGGTAGCTTTGTGGTCACATATTGTTTTAGTTTCTGTCTATCATGGAAGATTTTTATTGATCTATTTATTTTGAATGATGGTTTTGCTGGGTAGAGTATCCTGGGGTCGAAGTTATTTTCATTCAGTGCCCGAAAGATCTCACTCCATGCCCTTCTTGCTTTGAAGTTTTCCGTTGAGAAATCTGCTGTGATTTTGATGGGTTACCTTTGTATGTTATTTGATTTTTCTCTCTTACAGCTTCAGTATTTTTTCTCTATTCTCTGTGCTTATTGTTTTAATGATAATATGCTATGCAGAAGTTCTATTTTGTTGTCCTGGAGGCTTCCTATACCTGAATGGTCAAAATTTTCTCAAGATTTGGGAAATTTTCTGTTATCATTTTATTGAATATATTGTGAATCCCTTTTGCTTGGACATCTTCTCCTTCTTCAATGCCCATGATTCTCAGGTTTGGTCTTTTGATGGAGTTGATGAGTTCTTGCATATTCCTTTCACAGTTCTTGAGTTGTTTGACTAATAGCTCTTCAGGTTTTTTCTTTAATTTCTATATTATCTTCAAGTTCTAAAATTGTGTCTTCCACTTGTTCTAGTCTGCTGAAGTGGCCTTCTACTGTGCTTTGTGTTTCTGTTTTATTCTTTTTTTCTGACGTTTTCCATATCTTGTGTCACCACTTCTTTAATTTTTTTTATTTTCATCTTTAATTCATTTCTCTCTCTATTTATAGTGTCCTCTGTTTCATTTTGGTGTTTGTTTAGGGGAACTCTGTATTCATTTATTTGTTTCTGTGTCTTCTCATGTTCTTTTTTTTGGTGTATTGAAATTTCTTGAGTGCATCTTGTACATTTTGGTTAACCACATCTAGTATCTTCTCCATGAAATTCTCAGAGAATTGTTTTTGTTGAAGAAATCTTGCAAGATTTCTTCTTTGAGGGAGTTTTTGTGGGCATTGCTGGGTTCCTTAGTGTCATTTATCATTATTTTGTTGGGGTCAGGAACTGGGTATCTGTTTTCTTCATTTCCCTCTGAATCCTCTATTGAATTATTTTTTTGAGCAGAATGGTTTCCATCCCTTCTTCTTCTTCCTATTGCTCCACTTGGTGCTGTGCAATTATGTTCTGGATAGGCTAGTTGGTGGTTTTAGTTGCCTGTTTTCTTTCCCTTGATTTAATTTTTGTGTTGTGACTGTCTCAGTTGTTAGCTAGGTTGGTGTGCTATTTCTGTCCCTGGCCTAGAGGTGTAACTTAGCAATTCCACGTGGTGCATGGTGCTCACCTATTCATTATGCCAATTGACACACGGGAAGGTTTGGAGCGATTGGTGGCATCAGGGAAAAATGGCGCCATCTTTTCTGAGTACAGCATGGCACAGGGAGGCTTTCCAGAGGCTAGAGGTTCAGGATGACACAGAGTTTGATTCTGGTTGATGCTCTATTTCTGCCTGATGGAGGAAGGAGAAGAGAAGGACCAAAAAGGAGAGAGAACTCACTGAAAGGGAGGAGGGTTTACCCGGGCAGACCTACCTTACTGGCTGTGAGCTGGTCATGGCAGTTAGGTGCAATTAAAGGATGATTTGAGGGTCAGTCTTTGAATTTTTTTCTGCACCTAATGTGCTGGCAGGTATTATTTTGGTTAGAAGCAGCCAAAATTACCCAAGTGTGGCTCTAATGTCTTAGCCAGGTTTTTGGAGTCACAGAGCCTAGGTTTTTTTGCTTCTGTACCCTAGTTACAATCTTGAATCTCTCCCATTCTCAGACTTTAACTTCCCCTGCCCTTCCCACACACACTCACACATACCATAAAGGCATCTTGACATTTTCTTTTTTGGTTTTTACCATTATTTTTTGCTGATGTGTTTTTTGTGAGATTTTCAGTCTCTCCTCCATTCTGACTGTATCTACTCTACAAGGCTATTCTGCCATGGGAGTCCCTCTCCTTCACTCAGTTTTCCCCAACATTGGCCTCTGAAGGGCACTGACCTTTGGATTTTTCTGCAGAGTTGACACAGCAGTGGCAGCAGGCATCATCCCTACTGCCCTCCTTTCTTTCATACCTTGTTTCTGTTACCTGTCCTCTTTTTATTTTATTTATTTTTTATTTCAAATTTTGAGACCGGTTCTCACTATGTTGTTCAGGGGGAAATTGCAATCTTCCTGCCACAGCCTCATAAATGCTGGGATTATAGCTGTGTACCACCATACCTGAATCCTTCTTACTTATTAAAATATGCTGGGGTCAAGGCTGTGTGCCACCATGTCTGGATCCTCCATATTTTTTAATGTAAGCAATTCTTACATTCATTTTCTTACGGATTGCATTGTTTCCTCATACTCACACATGTTTGAAAACTACTTATTTTCCTCTATTTATTTCCTTTCTTAATGGATTACAGAATCATATTTCTGTTCAAATCCCAACCAGTTTTTTACCAGGTGTGAGAACTTCAGTATGTCCTCAAGTGTTTTTGTGTCTTAGTTTATTTTTTTAGTATAGAAAACAAAATAAAATCACATAACAAAACCTACTCTGGATCCAAGAAGAAGGTGACTGCACATTAGCTTAAATCAGACTTTTAGTATAAAGAATTACTAATTTGTGATAAAATAAGTAATGATGGGATATAAGGAAACTAGGTATGGTGCCCTAGTACCGAGCAAGAGTCCCAGATTAGAACATACGCAGAAGAGTTCATGACCTTATTAAGAAAGTGAAGTCCAGTCCAATGGACAGTGGAAAGCTCTAGTTCAGCCAAGTTGGGACTATTCTATACTCAGTGGGGAAGCAGGTAGAAAACATCAAAGCATAGGCAGCCTTGGTGTAGGCCTGCAGAAGTTGGGGGCACTCAGCAGGTGCAGGCTGCAGGAGCTGAGGGTAGATTGGGCACCTGCAAGGAAGATGGCCAATGGAGCCAGTGCATGTGGACACACCTTTCCCATTCTGTAAAGTTTATGGACATTTAATTAAGTATTCTTACAACTTCATTATGGACATTTTAGTCATCTTCCTTTAATATAGGACCAAAACACTTTCTCATCCCTCCCTTACTCACCAATGAGTAGCAGAGTGCCTGGCAAGAAATCCTTGTTCAATGAAAGCTGGTTGAATGAACAACTGAAGGACTGAATGAGGGTTTTATCTTTTTAGCATTGCATATTTCATGAACAAGCTGCTGATATTTTATCCTTCTTGAATAAATAAACTCACCATTAATCTCCCTTCAACCATTTCTTCTACCCCCTATTGATGATGTACTATCTACCATTGTCAAAGACATGTCAAAGATTATTCAGTACCAATCTTAATTTAGAAAAATAAATATTATGTGACACCCATCACACTTTTTAATTCTTCAAATATTTGCAAAGAATATGCTTTCAATCTGTTTTGTTAGAATACCATGAAGATCTTTATGTTATCAGATATTTGTGTATATAATTTCAATAAACAAAACCTAGGACTTGCTTAATTCAGAAAATATGATATCCCATTTCTCATCATTTTAATATAGATACACAGGAAACACAACTTTAGGTGACAGGAAAGAATATGTCCCAGTGGAGTGCAATTTTAAATATTAGCCTATTTTTATTTCTATGAATTCAAAGTGACTGAGATTTTCTGACCGTTTAGTCCCTCAGGTAGACATAACTGGATAGCCAGCATGGAAAAAGAGTAAAATATTTGTCACACGGAGACCCTGAATGATATTGTTTATATTATTTGGTTCAGATAAGTAGCAGATTTATTTTAAAATACCTATCTTGGCATGAACTTTCAGGTTCAGAGTTAGTGTGTATGATCAGAAACACAGCAAAATATCTGTCTCCTCTATTCAGAAGACCTGTGGCTTCCTCATTTCTCAAAACTTATTTTGAATCAAATAGTTTTATTACACATCTCAAGTCTATTTTTCATGAAATTATTAATCAGTTGCTTTTTTGTAAACAGTCTCTCAAATTAATTCACTCTGAGTTTACTTGTGAACTTGAAGAAATTTATTATGTACACTAAAAGTCTCAATAAAGTTCAATTTGAATATGTGATTACAAATTTCTGAACAGAGCAAAATTCTAAATTTGAAACTAGTGTCAAAAAAGGACTTAGAATAATTTGAAAACAATACTGATGCCTTCTGTCTGTGCAAAAGGAAAGAAAATAAACAAATCATTAAATTGTTTGCTAGAGGAGTGAAATGCAAATCCAGAGAGAGGATTTTTATCACTACAAAGAGATGAAACTGAGATTTCACCTAGAGTTCTGTCAGTGAAACTGTTCACCACAGACCAGCAATTACCCTTGAGGGCTGTTGGTGAGAATTGAATTTTCATTCAATAAGGCTGACACCGGGCCTGGAGGGTTGAGGAGTCAAGCTAGCTGTTTGCAAATTAAATTATGAGCATAAGATAAAGATGCAGGCTCCTCACTCTGTCAGTTGGATGGGATATTATTGCAGTATTCGGGTAGATGGTGACAACAGCTGTTTTTTTCACCCTTTGACTTGCTAGATTTATTGAGTGGACATGGAGATTCAAGAAAAGTTTGAATTCATCCCTAGACTCTACTAGAAGAAAAATAATTTGGATACAGTCAACCATAGGAATAAACTTCATTAAATAGATACATATATTGTGAAGGCATCACTTAATCCTTGATCCAGAATACTGCTGAAGAGATTCAGGGAACACATAAATATTATATGTTCTGAGAAGAAAACAGCTTATTATTTCAGCATTTATTAATTATGTAAGTTCTATGTAATAAAGTGAATATTCACATTTGTAAGTGGATTTATATGTGTATGATGCATATATAAACTTTTGCAAATATAATATACATAACATACATATATGTGCACATATATATCCATTTTCAAAATGATATTGGCAGAAGAAATGAGAATCATTATTCTCTTCTGCTCTTAATTGACATCTAATTTGACAATAGTCATCAGAGGGTATGTTAACAAATGCAATATTTATCCAAGCAGTTGCTGATGACAAAGACCAAAGCATATACTGACCGAAGTGGCCTTTGATAGGTTGAGTTAGAAAATTCATTGCTGGTGCTATTGTTTTTTGTTTTGGGTCAAATTAGCTGGAGACTTCTGAACTGTGCACAACAATGGGATCACATGGCCCTTCCGTGATTCATTTTATAGAACACTTGGAAAAGCAGCACAATTTGTCGCCTACTTAGATCCATAAACCTAACAGAGTGGGTCAGGATTCGAATGTGGTATATTTTAACACATAGGTTTTAGTCATAAGATTGGAAATTTGATGTTTTGTTCTCTGAAGTTCTTGTGTGAACGAATGAAATGGCTAAGGGTATCTGTTCAGAGAGAAAAGCTGTTGAGGAAATCATAACATCATTCTCAGAGGAGCTCTTTCTACATCGGCTCATGTCTCGCAGATACTCGAGATGCTCTGTCCTCCTCCATGCATGACTCATGATTTCTGAGGTTCCTTCTCGTGCCAACCCTACCCCCTTCTGTACCTGGTTCTGCCTTCCTATAGACCCAGGCCCTCACTCCCAAGATTTTTCTTCCTCTTTGTCTGACTGAAGCACTCAATGGGTTACCTATGACTTTAGTTTTTCTTTTGACAAATAATAACCAAAACAAAGACAGTGCACTCTTTTTTATGTTGCTGTTTTTTGTTTATTTATTTACATGTGCAAACATTGTTTGGGTCATTTCTCCATCCTGGTCTCCTCCCCCGCCCTACCCGCTCCCCTCAGTTTCAGGCAGGTCCCATTCTGCCTTTATCACTGATTTTGTTGAAGAAAGGACATAAGCATAAGAAGAAAGACAAAGCATTTTTGCTAGTTAAGGATAGCTACACAGAAAGATTCCTACTATTGCTTTCATGTAGCCATGTGTTACAACCCAGGTTGATTCATCTTTAACTGATCTTTACACTGGTTCCTGATCCCCTGCTCATGATAACCTCTGTTGCTTTAAGGTTTCTGTATTGGTTCCTCTGGAGTGGGGACATCAAACGCTTTCATGTTTTGGGTTTTCTACCTATTCCTATATCTCCCATATGTGCTCTCCCCTTGTCATGTGATCCAAATCCAACCACATTGCTGCATTTGCCCTAGATCTAAAGTCTGCATATGAGGGAGAACATACAATTTTTGGTTTTGTGAGCCTGGCTAACCTCGCTCAGAATCATGGTCTCCAGTTTCATCCATTTACCTGCAAATGATAAGGTTTCATTTTTCTTCATGGCTGAGTAAAATTCCATTGTGTATAAATACCACATTTTCTTGATCCATTCGTCAATAGTGGGGCATTTTGGTTGTTTCCATAACTTGGCTATTGTGAATAGTGCTGCAATAAACATTGGTGTGCAGGTGCCTCTGGAGTAACCTGTGTCACATTCTTTTGGGTATATTCCCAAGAGTGGGATTTCTGGATCATATGGCAGAGCTATGTTTAGATTTTAAGAAGTCTTCAAATTTTTTTACAGAGTGGTTGCACCAGCTTGCATTCCTACCAGCAGTGTACAAGGGTTCCTTTTTTTCCACATCCTCACCAACACCTGTTGGTGGTGGTGTTTTTGATGATGGCTATTCTAACAGGGGTGAGGTGGTATCTTAGAGTGGTTTTGATTTGCATTTCCTTTATGGCCAGAGATGGTTAGCATTTTTTCATGTGTTTTTTGGCCATTTGAATTTCTTCTTTTGAGAAAGTTCTGTTTAGTTCAGTTGCCCATTTCTGATTTTAGGAGAGTTTAGTTTCTTAAGTTCCCTCTATATTCTGACCATCAGTCCCTTGTCTGATGTATAGCTGGCAAATATTTTCTCCCACTCTGTGGGTGGTCTTTTCAGTTTAGAGACCATTTCTTTTGTTCTGCAGAAGCTTTTTAATTTTATGAAGTCCCATTTGTCCATCCTTTCTCTTAGTTGCTGGGCTGCTGGGATTCTGTTGAGAAAGTCACTCTTGAGCCACACTTTTTGTGCTGGAGGCATAGATCAATTGGTAGAGGATTTGCCTATCATGTGTGAGGCCATGGGTTCAATCCCCAGTATTAAAAACAAACAAACAAAAAACCTTTTGTTTCAGTTTCTCCTCAATTTCTTTACTCTTTAGAGAAAAACCTCTAGAGAGCCTTGAGTTTATTCATGCCCTTTCTTCCAGTCTTTTAAACTCAGTCTCACCAGATTTTCACTTGGTGGTAGGCTAGTTAATGTTTACCTGCACCTTCCTGGAGAACAAAGCTCTCATTTGAAGGGTTTTCAGAGATTCATGGCAGAAATATGAACTCCCATCCAGGCAACTTCAAGCCATAAGGGATCATTTCAATCTACTCCATGAGAGTTTGGAAGAAATGAGTTCAACTGGTTTTGGTTGTTGTTTCTGTTTTGTTTCGCTGTTTTCTAGGGGTCAGTTTCAGCAGTCCACTCTTCATACCTGCCCTCTGGTATGAAATGGCTGCTTCCCACACCACTTTGCGTTGGTCCCTTACAAGGCCCAAAACAGCTCTGCTACAATAACTATGATCTCAGGTTTTGAAACTCAATTTTTCATTTTGGGTATCTATCTTCTTGCTCCTTCTGAGAACATTTTACACAGTTGAATTATCTTAGACCTTCGAATACTTTCTTTGGTTGGCCTCTAGAACACTCGCTTTCCTCAGAGTCTCCCTGTGTACTTGACTGTTGTTTCTTTGCCTTCCTGATGGATTCCTTTTTCTTCAGTAGTCTCTGGTCAAGGTTACTCTCTGGTTGGACATAAAGGTTTCCTTTTCTCTCTTGGGGTGGGGGACTTGAGACTTTCTACAGACCCTTTACTGGAATGACCTACTTGTCCTGAAAATTGCAGTTATCTGGCCAGGACTACTCGCTGGTAAGATCCAAAGGACATGGAACAATGGGTGAACTTACCTTGAGCCCTGAGGGTAAAGCGTCTGCTAGTTCTCTCCTTTTGTCTCCCCACTTCCAACACATGGCACAAATCCCTTCTGACCTTCCTGAGAGAACATCATTTTCAAACTTTGGTGGATGATCTGTCACCTGTGGTAAATACTCTCTCCAACCACCCCTCCCTGGTCAGGATTGCACAACCTTACCTTGCTTGGGAGTCAACTCTGTGAGTTTCACTCAGTCCTTTGCAAATGGTCAGAGGTCTCTCTAAGTTTAGAGATGGCATCTTAGTTTCTTGAAGACATCTTCTCCTGAGGTCCTTCTGCATAGGCAGACATACCTCCATATTTTTTAATATAAGTAATTCTTACATTCATTTTCTTACAGATTGCATTGTTTCCTCATACTCACACATCTTTGATGACTACTTCTTTTCTTCCATTTATTTCCTTTCTTAATGGATTACAGAATCATATTTCTGTTCAAATCCCAACCTGATTTTACCAGGTGTGAGAACTTTGGTATGTCCTCAAGTGTTTTTGTGTCCCAAAGTTGGACCCCAGTTGGATCTATCAGGAAGGTGACTTTGTAAGGAGCTACCAAAACTGAATAATCTTCTGCTCCTGTAGCATATACAAAGGCTATAATTAAGCCAGTCAATAACAACAAATTGAAGGAAAATTACCCAGGGTTCTGCTGAAAATCTGGCCTTATTCCACTGTAGACTGTCCAAGGTCATATGCAAATATACCAATCAGGACACTGAGAAGACAGAGGGCCTCACCATCTTTGCCATATACTCTCAGTTAATCCTTACCAGACATTAGACAAAAACTCCAAAAGGTGTACTGAGACCACAGGCTTTTTTCCCTACTTTGTTGTATACTTCCTTCAAGGTCTTTAACAACTAGGAGAAGGCCTTGAGTGCTGAGAAAGAAAAGAGGACAGAGGTGACAGACCTAGTACAGGGTGACAGCACTTTCAAACTCCCTGCCAGTTCTAGAGTGTCCCCAGACTCCTTAGACCTGTCAAAGCTTTCAGTCACTGGCCACTGCAGCCATTGCTTTGCCCCTGTTCAGCTGAATGGACCAAAATCATCTCAGTTTATCCCATAGCTGACATCAGAGTGCTACAATTGTGACCAGTTGGGACATTTCTGTCAAAACAACCATAAACCTCCAGGCCCATGCCCATACTGTAAGGAGTAGGACCACTGAAACTGCAACTACCCTTTCCTTGCCAACAAGAGGAAGTCATCCCAAAACCAGGATCCCAGAAATAGCTTATTTTAGGGGACCAACAGCTGCCTCTTGCCTTGCTTGTGGACTACTAGGAACCAACAGATGGGAGAGACCTCCTGCAGCTCAAATGATGGGGCCAAGGGGCTATATAGATCCCCATATTCTCCATCTCCATGGACGAACCTCATGTAACCAGGAGATAAGATCACTTTTCTAATCCATATGTGTCAATTACTGTGCCCTGATTACCTTCTCAGATCTACTTCTCAGTCCTGGATCCTATTCATGGGATTAGAGCAATGGCCCACATGGGGTCACCTTACCCGCTTCTCATGCATTCACTAGAGACTATAGTCTTTACTCACACTTTCCTGGTATTGCTTAACTGTGTCAGCCTACTCATGGGCCAAGACATCCTACCTAAACAAGGACCAGTTTTAGTGTCCATAGCAGAGGGTTCACACTTTTATTGGCTCTTCATTGTCACAACCACAAATCATCCCAGCCATTGACCCCTCATACTCCATCAAGTTCCTTCAGAAGTCTGGGATGCCATACTCCCTGGATACTATCTGCAATGCCATGAAAGATATTTCTGTAAGACCCTAATTTCTTTCCCAGGTGTTCCAAATATCCTCTCAACCAGAGGTCCAAAAAGTACTATAGCATTTATTCCTAAAATCTTATCAGCTGGCCTAATTCACTTCTGCAATTCTCCCTACAACACCCCCATCCTGGCAGTATAGACACCAGACAACTCTAACCAAGATCTCAGGTCCATCAATGAGGCAACCACCTCCCATTTACACAGTCATCCCTAATCCAGACAGTCTACTAAGCCAAATCCACACTGGGGCTTCCTGGTTTGCAGTCATTTTTTTTTTTTTTTGGTGGTACTGGAGTTTGAACTCAGAGCCTCAGGCTTGCTAGGCAGGCACTCTACCACTTGAGCCATTCCACCAACCTGGTTTACAGTCTTAGATTTAAAGATTGCCTTTTTTTTGTATTCTTCTACACCAAGATTCCAACTTCTTATTTGCCTTTGAGAGAAGAGACCTTGATCCTCTGATGGTCCGATAGCTAACCTAGATGGTCCTGCCTCAGGAATTTTGGAACAGCCTCCATTTATTTGGTCAGGTCTTAGAAAAATATCTTTCCCAAATACAACTTCCACCTGGACCCATCCTTCTTCAATAAGTGGATGACTTCCTTGCTTGTTGCTCTAGCAAACAGTCTTCTAATCTAAATAACATCCAGGTTCCACCAACATTGGCTACAGGCTGGTATAAAGTTTACCCCATTTAAATTTCTTTACAAGAGGTGTGGTTTCTAGGAAAGATCCTGATCCCTGGAAAACACCTTATTGGGAAACAGAAGAACTTAGTCCTAACCATGGGTACTCCACCAACAAACAATGATTATGGTCCTTCCTAGGGACCATGGGTATTGTTACATCTGGGTTCCCCAGTTTGAGTTTGTAATCCTTACAGTTATAGTACTTTAAGAGGCCTTACTAGGTCCTGAAGAGGAGCCTCTTTCCTGATCTTAATGCCACCTGGTTTATAGATGATGGGAACTACATTAAAGATTGGAGATGGATTTTGGAAATCATTGTGACTGGTCCCCCATCTTTTGGGTCCCTTCTTCCTTTTTCTTTAAAAGAGTCTATTGTAAATTAACTGAAATTTAAACTACATCACTCTTTTTTTTAAATTTTATCCCAAGGTAGATTTATTTACATTTTTTTAAATTTGATTTTATAATTTTTACATATGAATACATTGTTTGGGCTACTGTCCCCCTCACCCCACTTCCAGGCATAACCTCTTGTTCTTTGATTTTGTTGAAGAAAAAACATGAGAGATAATAAGAAAAAAGATACCATTTTTGCTAGTTTAGATAAAGATAGCTATACAGAGAGATTCCTGGTGTTGCTTCCATGCACTTGTGTATTGCAACGCACATTGGTTCATCTCTACCAGACCTCTTCACTACTTCCTGGTCCCCTTCCCATAGTGGCTTCTGCCAGTTTAAGATTACTATATTTGTTCCTCTACAGTGAGCACATCAACCACCTTGTGGTTTTAGGTTTCCTTCCCTTTCCCTGTTCTTCCTGAGTGGGGTTTCCCTTTAGTGTGTGACCCATGTCCAATAATACATCTGCACTTTAGGGACATTTGGATTGTCTTACAGACCCCATACAAAAGAATAAGAAGGGAACCAAGACCCAGAGACCTGATCTGGATCTCTCAACCAAACTACAGGAGAAGATCTGTTGGATATGTGTTATGGCTCTCAGGAAGAATGGAAGTCCATTTCACAAACACAGAAGGAAAAGGACCTTACATTGGAACCCTAAAGAGGAGCTTCTGTAATGCAACCCTGGTCTTCATTGGAATGGGAACTCCTGGGGGCAAATATGAGATCTTTTCTGATAACGCAGGTTTTTGATGAGTGAAGTAATAGTGACAGAATATCCATAATAATTGAGGAAGACTTCCTAGCCTGGAATTCCCCATTAGACACCTCATTCAGGCTAGGTCAGAGATTGGGACAGGCACTCAACTATTCTAACAAAAAAACAACAGAAGTTGACTGTTATGCTAAGAAACCTGCCATGCCAACACCCCCGTTCCTCTAACAAGTCTTATTCTTATATGCCCCTCTGGATGATTGGTTCCTTGGAACAAAACCACAAAGACTTGGGAGACTTGGGGGACCTGGGATCCCCCCATCTTGACCAAACACAGCAACATCTGTTCCACAGAAAATTTCATCAGGATACGGAAACACATCAAGAATACCATCAGGGGAACTGTGGTCTTCCGGAATGTGGAATCACATTCTGTCTGGATGTACCTGTTAGGTGAGGGGAAACCTGTGCTTTAGCTTTGTACTCCCTGATATGATCAATATTCTCCTGAAGATTTTCCCTTCACTAGGGAGATTACAAATCTGTGTCCTCCCTAGAGACCAACTTAAGTTCAAAGCAATCGATGCCTAGGGAGGCCATAGTACCATAAAATCCAGATTATAGACTACTGGCAAGAGATAACTCCATCCTAACCCACAATGGACTGGAGCACTATATCCAGAAGCCTTTTCTTGTTTGGAGAAATTCCCCTACTACAAAGACCCATCTGAAACCTTTCCTTAACTCTCCAGTATACTAGGGAAGACATAGTGATAGTCAATGAACCCCAATAACAAGCCTTGGACTATTAACCTAAATCATGCTACACAGTTGGAAGGCTTTGAATCTGCCATGAGTAGAGGCATGGGGCACTAGAACTCTACTTAATGAAAGTTCTGTTTATTCATAGCTATTTCTCACAAAGTAAAAGAAAACTTCAGGTTAATGAACAAGTAGATATTTTTAAGAGGGTTAATGTCCAAGAAGACAGTGACTTCCCCCACCAGCAGGATTGGGTCGTTCTATTTTTGGGTCTATATGAACATAGATAATCCCATTGTTCTCATTGTACCCTTTCTACTCTTTACAATCTGTATTTCACATCCAGCTTAATTAATGTGTAACATGCTTTATCTCCTCTCAGGTAAGCCAGATACAAAACAAGATGCTCCTATGACAAGGATATCAATCTAGCAGCCTGTGTCCCCTTAGCCCTCTGAATCAGACTTCCACAGTTTTATTCTGGTTCAATCAAACCCAGCTTTGTCACCACGGACTACTCACTTAAACCAGGAGTGGTTTTGTTGTTGTGTAAGTAGGGAATGTAGAGGAAAGGCCCTTTAAGTAGGTATGGTGGGAACAAAATATCAATGACCTAGTGGACAAGGAAGTAATGCTCTAGCTAATGAAATACTGCAAATGGAGGAAGGGACAAGGCAGGAAGTGATGGAATTAGGAAGGAAGGGCTGAGCATGTAAAATGTTCAACTAGATTCAAACCATGAAGAATAAAGCAACCAATCATCATGCAAATCCCAAGTAACTCCAAAAGAGCCTGCCCCAAATCTCATACCAGAGCAGCAACCCTTCCCTTGTGCTTAACAGCCTTCTGGTTCTCTTACTAAACCTCTTAGTAAACCTGTTCCTTCTATTCGTTTGTCCTGGTAAATTTTTTTACTGACCCATGGTTCTAAAATCTCCAGCAAGAAAGAACATGATATTTTTTATTTTTGTGCTGGTTGGGAGTATATTGTGGCATTTACAAAAGTTCCTACAATATATCATAGTTAAATTCAATCCCTCCATTGTTCTCCTTTATCCCCCTTTCCGCACTCTTGCAATAGGTTCAACAGGTCTCTTTTTTCCGTCTACATACATGTGTACACAGTATTTGTACCACATTCACCCTTCCTGCCCTCTTTCCCCCAAATCCTCCCCCGACCAGTGGTACCAGTGAGCTGATTTTTTTTATTGAATAATAAGTACAACAGAACAGATGAGCCACTAGGGTACTTATTTCAAGACAGAAACAATTATTGCCTTTTATGTAGCCAGGCAATCACCACATTACATATGTACTGTTGAGATAAAATAACAACATCATAACTAGCTCTCAAGAAAGAGCGTTAAGCAGCACCATTTATCACACACAATTCATCATAACATCACTTGAAAGTTGGATGTTTATCTCTGATACCTAATTGACTTTGTACAAATGAAAAATAAACTCCTATCTTCATGACAAGTCGTTCTGTTATTTGGAGTAAGGAGACTGCTAAGTTAAGCTCCCAGCCCTTCTCAGAAGCTGGAAGATGAGGGTGCTGTCTTTCTCCATTACATTTCCAAGAGGGAGGTCCCAGGGCTTTCAGAAAAACCCTGGACCAAAAGCTTGTACTGTTAAAAGACTTGCATAACTTGCAAAGAAATAAAGAACCAAGACGTCTAAACTAACTGGTCTTAGCTAGGTTCTCTCCTCCAGTATTTTCAACAGGGGAATTAGTTTACTATTTTTCATTTGTATTTGCACTTACAATCGCCTCCCTGTTACTATAAAATAGTAGCATTTTAATGTTTCTGATTAATTTCTTTTTTGTGTTCTTTTTTTTTTCTGTTTCTAATTTTTCCTTTCTCTGGGCAAATTTCAGCTGTCTAAATATCCAATGAATCCATAGAAAAATACAAGCCAAGAAAAGCAAAATTCCATTATCAGAATTTCACTAAAATAACAAAGTTACTGAATTTTTTAAAAGTGAAAACATTATTTACTGTAGGGAAATAAGCTTTGAATTTATCACAGCAATGTCCAGTGATTTGATCAAATATTTGATAGGTGATCCACAAAGATTTTTCTTCATCATATAAAATAATTTCAGAAATCCTGGTGATGTCTTTATTGCTTTTGTTTTCAAATGTTTAAATAAAATTTCATTGTTCCTTGCAAAGTCTTACTAAGTCTAAGCCTAAACAGTAGATTAGCAATGGATTCTGAATATTTAAACTTTTAATTAAGGATTTTCCTTGCAAGGCCCAGTAAATTTATGCTGAGCTTCAGTCAATCACCTAAGTTTTATTATATTTATACGTAGAAGCAGCACCATGTTCCCAAAATAATATCCGCAGGTGTGAGAAATAAAGATTCCCCTATCATCTTGTCATAGTCGAGTCAGGCATTGAAAGGGACGGACAGAACTCTGTGTTTAGTTCATCCCTCTCACACTGTCTAAGTCTTCAGGATAAATCCACTCCCCCACCATGCGCCATTGGTTGTTGTTATTGTCATTATTATTTTTTGCAACGAGTGTAAATCAATATTCCTACTACTTTAACAGTTTACTCAATCTCCATTTATAACAAATGCTCAGCCTTTTGTATATTGTGACTAGAGAGCATTTACATCTAAGGTGTTGAGTGACATTGGGCCTGTCTTCTATAGTTTACCTAGACATGACAGCTTTCCATTTATGCATTAATTGGATATTTTTTTCCTAAATCATCTTTCCAATCAACAAATAAAGAATTTTTTGGTATCGAATTTAGTACTTGAATGTCTAGATACAAGCTGACTCTTTTATTTGTTGTCAGTAAGTACTAATGAAGACGTTCCACTTGCTTTGCATAATCAGCACTGCACGGGAGGTGCCAGTGCAGCGACTGGGTTTTCCTACTGAGCACCTTCACAGATAAGGTGTGTTGACAAGTTGTTTCAGACTTCTTTCAGCTTCTCCTGCTGGGTCAAATACTGTGCCTCAGGGTTCTTGGGAAGAAAGACACCCTTTTATGCATTGAACATGACCGATTTTGAATGGATTAGTTGAAGAAGTCACAGGGCACGAGCTCAGACGCAGGTTCCAGGCCTCCCCCACACAAATGTAAAAGATGTGGCTTGCGGTTGTTTGAAGTCATTTTTTCATAATACTAGCAAAGAGTGCGAGGGCATCTTAACATTGAACTTTGCATAATCCTAGTCAGTGACATTTTTTCAGCCCACTTCACTTTTTCAAGTAGTTTTGGGTTCAAGAAAAACTGAGCGGAAAGTAAAAAGTTAGTTCCTAAATGTCCTTTTTCCCTACACAGGCACAGCCTCCTGCACACAGCTCCCAGTCCAGGGTGGTACCTTTGCTACATGTGTGAACTCATATTGACACAGCATCATTATCCCAAGTCTGTAATTCAGGGTTTTCTCTTAGAGTTGGTCATCCTAGGGGATTTGAACCACCAAAATGTTATCATACAGAACAGTGTGACTCCCCCAGATCCCCATTGCTTCTCTTATTCATCCTCCCTCTCTCTTTCCTCTTGGGAACCACTGATCTTTCTGCTAGTTTCATCGTTTTGTCCTTTCTAGAATGTCACACAGTTGAAACGATGCACTAAACAGTCTGTTCACATTGGCTTCTTTTACTTAATAATATGCGTTAGGTTTCTTCCGTGACTTTTCACTGCTTTGAGCTCATTCTTTTCAGTGCAGAATGATATGCCACTGTGTGGATGTACCACAGGTTATTTCTCCTTAGTCTTGCTGAAGGACATGTTGGTTACTTCCAAGTTTTGGCAATTATAAATAAAGCTACTACCAGCCCTGATTTGTAGGTTTTTGTGTAGACCTATACTTTTAACTCATTTGGTAGATACCAGAGAGTACAATTGCTGGGGAATATGTAAGAGTATATTGTATCTTAAGTTTTTTTTTTTTTGAGAAACTGTCAAATCATTTTCCAAAGTGTCTTTTCCATGTTGCATTCCCATCAACAGAGGACAGAATATCCTGTCGCCCCACAGTTGGTCTCCTTAAGAGTTTTGAATTTTTCCGTTCTCACAGGTGTTGAACACCTGACCATCCTCCTATGCCACCAGCTCCCGAGTGGCTCGGGAGTGAGGTGCCTTTTCATGTCTTCCCCCCCCTTTTTTATTTGTGTTATTTTCACCTTAGTAAGTTTTAAGAATTTTTTTGCATATTTCAAATAGTTGTCTTTTATACGTTTCCCACAAATATTATTTTCCCTTTTCCCAGCTTCTAGCTTGTTTTCTCATACCCTTGCCAGTGCCTTTTGCAAATCAGAAGTTTTAATGTTAATGAAGTCATCTCAGGAGTCATGCCTTTGTTCTAAACAAAACAAATAATTCCAAGAGTGTATAAGTAGCACAGCATAGGGGGCTTTAACTGGACCCCTTTATCCCAGCTATCTGACCCTTTAGCAAGCAACAAAATGAGCAATATGAAGAGGAGTCACAGGGAAAACATTTGATTTTTTAATTTTCAGTGTATCTCCAAAGCTGTGAAAGTCAATTTTAGTTTATCAAAAACCTGTCTAGAGTCTGTAACTCCAGCAAGGGAATTTGAAAAGATATCATCAACCACTTTGTTGGAGGTTTTCTTCTTCTCTAAAAGGTAAGATCCACTGTTTTGTCATTCTGTACTTGTTACAAATTCATCTAAGTTTCTTTTTTAATAATAGACCACTTCATCAAAATGAGCTGACTTACACTGTAGACCTGAACATCCACACAGGCTACAGCTGACAACAGAGACAGAAATGTTTGACCACATTCAAGCCACATAACGGTTTATCTAGGAAAACTTTCTGCCCCTATTTATCAAAGCCCCAAACCTCAGTATTCATTCCTCTCTACTTTATGAGCCAATTACCTGCATTTTAAATAATCATAGATGTTTCTGGTGGAAAAATCTTTAACTTTCTTTTTCTTTTTTATTTTTCTGAAAATGATTAGCGACACTGGTAGAAAAGCTGTTAAACTCTTGAGGAATACTTTGTCATGAATTCTAAACTTCTTCACAAGCAAACGCAAAGAGTAAAATAGACTGGTTGCTAGAGGAACAGAAAGAAAGGAACAGCAGAAAATGAATAAATCATAGAGAAAAACTTCTTCAAAGAAAGGTGCAAAATGCAGAATTCAGAATAGTTACAGAGTTGGGATTCTAAGGATCAATAGGCAACATTTTATAAACACACACACACACACACACACACACACACACACACACACCTGGACACACACACACACACACACACACATACACATGTCTGGTCCACAGTCAGACGATTCATCCATATAGGAAATGAAAGGAACACAATCAGAAGCTAACCCAAACTGCTTTTACAAAGGCTCTATGTGGTCATGGATTATTCTTCAGGTGTATTATTTTCTTGATTCGATATCTCTAGTTAAAACAGTATGAATTTACTTATATGGAAGCAAGGCACAAGTTTATTTTGGTCAGGTCACTTTCCTATCATGGAGTGAGAATCTTAGCTTCTTCCTCATCCCCTTTCTTCCACAAGACTCAGGGACTGTCCCAAAATTAGTGCCTATTTTTCCATAGGAGCTGCAGTGACTTCCCCATATGCATTACAGAATATGGTGATCTTTACAGTGGTTGGTGGGTTTTTTCCAATTGATTTCAGGAGGAAAGGTAAACAACTGGTCCTCAGAAGATCTCTATATGAAAACTGCAGAAGAAAAGGTACAGGTAGAGGGTTGATCAAAAATAGCAACAATCTGCAGTAATCCAATTGAAGAGAGAAATTTCTGAGGAAATTGCAGAATAAATAGCATTAGTATTCACCAGAAAGAGCAATGATAGTTTGAGGAACCACCACTGACATTTTTCATGCACTAATTTGCCCCTCTGTGAGTGCCTCAATTTGCCAACTCTGACCTTTTCACTCAATATTTTCTAGGTAAGACTTCTGTCTTTCTAGGCATCTCTGATTCTTCTATCCCTGAAATTTCTGTCTTTCTACCATTCTTTTCCAACATCCTGGGTGGTTGTGATAATGACAAATAATGTTCTTTCTTTCTTCCTTTCATCATTTGGACAATGCAGGGATTATGTTCTAAGGAACAGAGTTTTAAATGAGCAGCTAAGACAAGAGTCTTTATTTTTAAATATTCTTTATTATTTTGCTCTACATTGCCCTTAAACTGAGTGGCTTCTCTTAACATTTGAGTGACCATCTATCCTGGCCATCCTAGTACCTTGTCCTTGGAGATGACTCACAGGTCCTTAAGAACAGTAACCTCACAGTCATCAAACTGTCAAGAGAATTATTTAGCTTTTTAAAAGATTAATGTATGTTTCAGAGATAAAGAGAATATACAAGTTTTCTAAGGTAAATGGTCTAAGAAAATGCAGGAAGTAGAATATCTCCTTATTTTCAACAGGAAAAAATAAGTCTTACTTATAGTTTGCACTTGCCTTTGAGCAATTCAAATTTAACATGCCCCAAACTGAAATCCTCATTTACCTTCTCCTCTAAATCAATATCATCCACAATTTTCCTGATTTCAAGCAATGGCAACTGCTTCCTCCCATCAAACTTAAAACATTTAAATTATTTGCAGGGCATTTATTAGTATGCTTTATTTTCAAAATCTATCCAGACTGACCACTTATCAATGCACAGAGGATAATTCCTGGTCTAAGTGACCCCATCTTTCATGGAAATCTTCTCTTTGCCATTTACAATTTTGACTGCATCCTTGTCCCACTTCCCCAAACTCTGAGACATTCTATTTTCTCCATGGCAGCCAAATTCATCCTTTGAAAATCAGAAACCATTCATTTTTCCTTCTTTATTCAATTCCACAACAGCTTCCCAAGTCATCCTAGCAAGAGGTCAACATTTACAACAACCCATCCCTCCAAATCATAGACCTGCTTCTGTGCACCCTTTCTTTATGGCTTTATCTCCTAGTCTTCCCATGGCTCAAGCTGTGGACACATGGTAACAATTTGCTCTGATTTTCATAACCAGTTCCTCCAGAGCCTCAGCGTCCTTAACTGCTTTATTTCTGCTTACTTCCCAAATATCTGAAGTTTTCAATTCTTTCCTCAAATACTACTTTTTTCAGTGAGGACTTCTCTCATCACCCTATGAATATTATCAATACAAGATTTTAAAAATTTGCTCCTAATGACTTCAGAATTCAGTATGTGTATGAACTTGCTAGAAAAGCCCTCTTCCATGAAGTCATATCCCCACTCAAATATGTACCTCCTTAACTTGATGTTCGAACTTATTTTATTTCCACACCCATGGAGCTTTCTCCTCACCTTTAACCTTGGGTAAATTCTGTAGGTGCCTTACATTCTACCCTCTGCACAATGTTATTTTGCCCAATCCATCTCCAGTTTCCCCATAAGCAAGGTTGGTTGACTCACCCCGTTGTGTTCATATAGCATTTTAAGATACATCTATGGCTGTACTAACTAAATTCTATCATTATTAAGAGATTCTTTCTCCTGAGTCGCCCCCACACAGCCTAGTACTGAGTGCGAGTCCGACATGGTCCGGGCCCACCCTGCTGTGTAGACTTGCAGCCTTTTCTTTGCAAAATGCCTGAGGAAGTGCACCATGGAGAGGAGGAGGTGGAGACTTTTGCCTTTCAGGTAGAAATTGCCCAACTCATGTCTCTCATTATCAATACATTCTATTCCAACAAGGAAATTTTCCTTCGGGAGTTGATCTCCAATGCTTTGATGCCTTGGACAAGATTCGCCATGAGAGCCTGACGTATCCTTCCAAGTTGGACAGTGGTAAAGAGCAGAAAATTGACACCATTCCAAACCCTCAGGAACGCACCTTGACTTTGGTGGACACAGGCATTGACATGATTATGGTTGACCTCACAAATAAGGCCAAGTTTGAGAACTTCTGCAAGCTCATGAAAGAAATCTTGGATAAGAAGGTTTAGAAGGTGACAATCTCCAAGAGGCTTGTGTCTTCTCCCTGCTGCATTGTGACCAGCACCTATGGCTGGATAGCCAACATGGAGGGGATCATGGAGGCCCAGGCACTTAGAGACAACTCTACAATGGGCTGCATGATGGCCAAAAAGCACCTGGAGATCAGTCCTGACCACCCCATTGAGGAGACGCTGAGGCAGAAGGCTGAGGCAGACACAAACGACAAGGCTGTCAGGGACCTGGTGGTGCTTCTCTCTGAAACTGCGCTGCTCTCTTCTGGCTTTTCCCTAGAGGACCCCCAGACCCACACAACCGCATCTACCACGTGATCAAGCTAGGCCTGGGCATTGATGGGGATGAAGTGGTGGCTGAGGAACCCAGCGCTTCTGTTCCTGATGAGATCCCCACACCTGAGGGTGATGTGGACGCCTCTCGCATGGAAGAAGTAGATTAGGCACCTTCCAATTCCCACTTGGAAATCTGTGCCCTCTGTGTAGTGTCCCCATGACTCCATAGCAGCCTTGAATGGCCCTGTCCTGCCCGGCTTCCTCTGCTGATGCCTATTGTTTTTATTTTTTTTTTTTCTTCCTCTCTTGTCCTTGTGTGTGAGGCAGGAAATGAGGGTCAACAGTCCAGGCCCTTCTCTCATCTTGACAGCAGGGTTGGGTGTTGTGTAATGTGTTTTTGTTTATTTTGTTCTGAACTCAAAGTATGCAACATAAAGAAGATGCAGTTTTATACTAAAAAAAAAGGGGCATTCTTGCTGCATGAATATGAGACATTCCTAAGCCTAAAGAGTATCACTTCACCATCTTTGTGTTTCTAAATGTTTGCTGAATTAATGAACACAGGAACATTAACAGACATAGCTGTTTTATAAACTGAAATTTCACATTATAGTTCTACAGTGTTTTGCTTCTGAGTACATGTAATCTGTTTCAAAAATTACAGAACATTTATTAAACCTGCAAGTTCCTTTTTTAATAATGAAAATGAATTGGTCTAAATTTTTAACTGAAGTTCTATCTGTTGAAGGCTATTAAACAGAATGAAAATCCAAAAGTTTAAAAAGCTCTATGGAGGTTGGGTTGTCCATAAGCACTCTGTTCAAAATATTCAATTATTGTCTTATGTTCCATCACATTCTCAAACAGTTCTGCGTGTGGTAGAATCAAACATCTTATGAATAAAGGAATTCATTATTGGCAAGCCTAATGATTAAATATAAATCCTATGACAATAGCACAACTGTGGATGATTTTAATTAAGTAAAGATCCATTTCATTGTCTAAAAATTATTCCATTGACTCAATAAATACTGAGTTCCTGTGGAATACAAGAAGTAAGTGTTAGTTAGCTTTTCATTACTGTGATGAAATACCTGAGAGAGACAACTTGAAGCAGGAAAGGTTTATTTTGTCTCAAAGTTTTGGAGATCTCAGTCCATAATCAACTGACTCCATTGCTTTGGGTTTGAGGTGAGCAGAGCACCATGATACAGGGAGGTAGAGAAGAGAGCTCACTCACCTCATGGGAGTCAGGAAATAGAGTCAGGAAGGGACCAGGGACAAGGCGACCTTCAAAGATACATCCCAGTGACCTACTTCCTCCAACCAGGCCCCACCTCCCAATAGCTCATCCAGAATGAACTCACCAATGGTTGGATCCATTAGCACCTCATGATCCAATTGCCTCTCAGTAGGGCCTACAGGTGTGGACCAAGCCTTCAATCCCCGACCACTTGGGGACTTTTTACATCTAAACTGTACAAAAAGGCACAGAAAGAACAGAAGGTACAAAGTGTTTCTTTCAGATTTTCAAAATTTAAGTGAATTAATGAATGCATTTATAAAATATTTGCATTTTTTTCAGAAGATATAAGTTCAGCCAATGAGTATGGAAATGGAAAGCAAGCTACGTTAGCAATTCAGCTGTGATGTAGTCATAGGAATTTGACTGTCTGAAATTATAATAAATGGTCTGAGCACCAATAGTTTTTCATGATGTTCCTTGTTGTCCAGGCCTTTCAAAAATTTCTCCCCATCGTTTCAGTACCTATGCTTACACACCAGTTCTGCAACAGGACTTTCGGCATCGGTAAGAATTACTTATGATTCAACTCAATGTAAAATAAAATTAGCTACTTTATTTAGATTAAAATATCAACGCTTTGATATGAGAACTCTCAGTTAGATGAGCAGGGAATTTCATAAAGTATAATCTATAATCCAATCTATGTTGTAATAATCATTATTCAGCCTGTAACAAAAAGGGCAAGATTTGCACACTGAAAGTATATAACATGAACAAAATAGAATGACTGTAATACACAGAAAAGCACATTACACGAAGAAATGCAGTCTTTATGACATTGTAATATCATTTCATTTTGGAATCTTAGTATCAGAAGGGAAAAAGTCTAAAGAAAGTAAATGCCAAGTGGAAACAAGAAACTGAACACGGCTCCAGGATGCTAAGCTTTGTCCACCAGCTCAGTAGTTTTCTGCTCATTTATCACTGCACAGTAATTTCACAAATTAACCTGGGGTTCTACAGAATATGGATTATATCAATTATAGAAATGTGGTTTCCATTATCATTCAATTATTATTCTATTCAACTTTCATCCACGTCAATAAGTCTCAAGAAATTCTTTAGTTTTGACTCATAATTCACTAGAAATTTCTCCACCAAGTGCTCACTTCTTAAGCATAATTATTCAGTTTGTATTTATCATTGCACTTAAATATAAATTCAAAAACTGAAATTCTTGTTACACCAAAGTGAGAGACAATACAGTAAAAAATAATCAAATGAGTAAATGTAAGATAGGTAACCATAACTTTTAACACACTTGGGTTCTCCAGGGAGGCCCTTGAGGAATTGTTTATGTACGAGCTCTTTGAACTTAGGATTCTCCTGTACTAACCATGGCCCCCCACCAATTACCAATTTAAACTTTATAAAACTAACTTACCTATGTGTACTTTGTGGATACCACTAGAATTTATAGTTACTATAAATACTAAATCAAAACTTTATATAAAATACCTGGTTGCATTATTATTCATACTACAGGCTCAATAGAAGATTTGGAGAAAAATCCCAAACAACACAATATTTATGTCCAAATCCTGATTACTTTTTTTGAAGTAGCAATGCACACTTACCAGCTTTATAAGCATAAAAATCCCAATAATTATAGTGTCTTCTTGTGTTCTCAACTGCCTGATCAAGTGAATTCTCATTGCGTCATGTGCCATCAGAGAACACCTGTTGTCTAGAGGCTCAGACTCAGTTTCACAGGGCAGAGCTCCCCTCATCAAGTTAACGTTGACCTTCAATTCTGATACATCTCAATTTTTTATTGCTTTATGATTGCCGAGACAAAGTGAATGTTTGCCCAAGCTCTGTCTTGGCACACGCTTCGTTTTTCTGAAATGTATTGCCCTCCCTACTCATGTATGTGAATTAATATCCCTTGCGATATTCCCAGCAAGACCCCAGATCTATTTCAATCTTTCCTATCATATCTTATTTGCAGCTATCATATGGCTTTCCTTTGCATTATAGTAATTTGCTTGTATTTAATTCCAAATATTGGATTATAGTTTGCTTGAATAGCAGTCCCACAACTTACTAATCTTCTTATTCTATGCATTGCAAAGCAGGGTGATGTAGACACCACAGCTAATTGGCAATGTTTTCTAATTTGAATACAGAATAATTTGTTTCATATGCAATGAAACAAATTAAATAAGGGACACACATTGAGACACTCATTTGTGCTGCTTGCTCCAGGATGGATAGATTTTATAGTACTGCATTAAAGAATTGAAATGGTAAAATATTTTTAAACAAAGAAAGGAAAAAAGTGCTTAAACTCAACCAAATATCTTTATGGACTAGAAATTCAATGTCAAGCTGCAAGCTGGAGGCTCCTAAGTGTAGCAATAGGTAAAGATGCCATAGTGTTTGCTCTTATAAGTCATGCTGAATGCTTTTTCCTCAAATAAATTTTAGCATGCAATTTGTTCTCTCTACTGTGCTCTTGTGCAATGGACATGGAAAATTGAAGAAAGCCAGCACCAGAGGTTGTTCCTTACACAAATGCATGCCTGAGGACCTAGGAAACAAGCACCGAGCTGAAATGCCCAATTTCTGCATACTTGATGTAAGATATATCCAATATAACATAGTAGTAGTTATAAATAATTTAGACAAGTCTAGGTTTAGGAAGGAGATACTCAGGAGAAGATGGAGGTGAACAAAAGCAGAAGTTGAACAGGGTGATAAGAAAATAGATAGTGAGAAAAACAAAATAAACTCACAGATCTATGTTGCAAAATTAAGTATCACCCTAGGAAGGATAGTCAGCCAAATTCACCCCAAAATGGGAAATAATTCTGGATGACCTTGAGTGCCTAAAATACACTAAACAATATGCAACTTGGTGTTAAAAAATACCAAATAGATAAATAAGAATAAATTGCTTCAACTTCCTTCATATATCTGATGTGCTAATAATAGATAAGGTCATTATATTTTAAAATTAAAACAATGAAAATTTGTCAAATAATGATACAAGAACATGTTTATTACACATTATAAAGGACTATAAACTTAGTGTGAGATCCACACACACATAACATTCAGAAACTATTATTAATGAAGCAGGAGGAAAGAGGCAGAAGGGAAAAAAGAGAAAAGAAGCAAAACAACAAAAATAGGAAAATATTTTGAAATACTAATTCTAATGAATGTGAATTGAATGGATATATACCTGGATGACAGAAAGTTATTATTAATTATGTCTAAAAATTTTTATGCATACTGCTTTTAAACAACACACAGAATACTGAGAGGCAGAAGGTAAAGGAATTACAGTGATAGAGCGGACAAAAATTACTGAAAGAGATATGTGCATACACATATAAACACTCAATTTAATAGACTCTCTTCACAAAGGATAAAATGGTGTCCTGAATAACAACAAACTGAGAACTCTAAAAGGAGAAATCATCACAAGATTTATGAACCTAACAACATAACCTGAAAGCACACACTACAAAATCTAACAGTATTAACAAAGACATTAACAAAGTTGCAATTAGGATAGGTTATTTAAATATGCCTACTTAAAAGCTGATAGATAAGCAGTCAAATTAAAGAGATGGAAAAATTTGGGGCCACCAAATTAGTTTAGGTATGTTTCAATGAGAAGGTGATATTTCAGCAAGGAATCCTATGACTAGCGTGCCTGGAGAACAAAGAAAAAGGATGAGACCAGAGAGGCAGTGAGTAGAAGTCTGATTGATAGAATGAATTCAAGCACTAGAAGAGGGGAAATATAGACAGTACCTATATTTAGCTCTAACAGGAGTTTTATCTCATCGAGAAACAACAAAGAGTGGCAGAGGATCAAAGGAAAAGTAAGGCGAAATGATTTTCTATTGTTCACTGTTGTTTGATTGTTTTTTGGGATTTTTTTTTTGGCCATACTGGGGTTTAAACTCTGGGTTTATGCACTTTCTAGACTTCTAAGGAAAACTCTCTACCACTTGAGCAACTATTCCAGGCCTTTTTACTCTGGTTACTTTGGACGTAGGGTCTCACTTTTGAGCTGAACAACCTAGACTGCCATGAGATGGGATTTTGTGAACTTTTTACTAGGGCTGGCCTCAAACCACAATCCACCTGATCTCAGACTCCTAAGTAACTAGGATTCCAGGGTGAGCTATAGGTGCCTGACTGGCTTGTTGTTTGATTTTTTAGATTTAAGAAATAACAACATGTTTGATTTAAGCAGGAAAAGATGGGATGTAATAACCAAGTGGAGGAAGCAACCTCTGGTTAGTTTCTCAGTCACAGTATGAAAAATAAATAAGCATAGATGCTATAAATATATAAATACTATATGTATGTTTATTAGCTTAGGGATGCAATTAAGATCAATAATAGAAAACAAGAGAAACCAGTTACATACTATACAAATTAAACACATTCTATACATATGATACAAATTACTGATTAATTGGGAGTGGTTTTCACCTGGTCCATCTTTGGTCCTATGTTAAACCTCCTAGAACAGAACTATATTAATCACTACTTCTCAAATTTCATTCAGTTTGGACAGAGGTCAGAACTACAGATCTATAAATCCTCAGAGACAAGCATAGATGTAGCTGAGCCTATTAGTAAACTAAGTGTGTAGCTGCTTACCCCGTCACTACACATCATAGGACCCCCCCACATTATAATTCTCTTTTCTCAGGTGGTGTAACAACTCAGATTAATCCAAATCATCCTAGACCACAAGATAACATCCTATTTGCTGGTTCTTCATACAGAATGAAGATTATGAAATGGCTAAGCAGTGGTTCCAGTTTATAGCTTAATGAAACATTTGTTTTATTTGTCAATAGAAAATGTCCTAGTTGGCTAAGTGAAAAACAATTGAAATCTGCCAGAGAGACATTTCTTCGTTACTGGAATCTGACAGTGCTACCTTATTTGGAAAAGGGATGTTTTTAAATTAAGGGCCTTAAGATGGAGAAAATATGCTAGATCATTTAAGGGGGTTCCTAGATTTCATCTTGTCTGTCACAGGAGAGAACCAGGGGGAAAGTTGAAACACACAAAGAAAATTCACTGTGATTGTGGAACAGAAAGAAATCTGAAATGCTGGCCTTGACGACTGTAATAATGCAGCTATGAGCAAAGGAATGCACAGACTTGTAAGAGGTGAGGAAAAGGCTCTGCTTTCCATGCTCGGGAGGGGCTGTGGCTTTGTGACACCTTCCTTTCATCCCAGTTACAAAGAATGTGGGCTTCTCCACTCCAGAACTGTGAGGGGATAAATTCCTGTTGTTTGAAACCTTAGAGACTGTAGGAAGAATAGCTCACATCTTGAAGAACTGAATCTCAGTATTTCTTGATGTTATCTCCTGGTTGACATGATAATAAGGTCATCCATAGAAAGTTGCCCAGTCCCTTAAAGTCAAGTGCTTCTGGGAATAAGGTATTATACAACAGGATTAGTAAAACCCATCTTGTTGGCCAATTACAACAAAGGAAATTCATGGACGAAAGTGCTTTATATGGTTTAATGTAGTGGAAAGCCACCTTAAGCTATCAACATTGCTTTTATATCTTTGCTGTGTCTACTCCAACTTTGACTTGGTTTGGCTGATGGGATGTCAGCCAAGGTGACAGAGAAGCAGTCTTGAAAAACACTTGAGTCTCTGTGCTTGCTTTTTCTTGCCTCTGTTATTGTCACCAGAAGGACATGGTTGGGTTTGCCGGCTAAACATGGAGGAAGATACAAGATGTGAGACAACTTTCTGTCCAGTCTTTGACAGCAAAAGCAAACTGACAGACCCCCAACTCTCAGATTCATAAGAAAGCTCCTGGATATGACAAACCTTGCTAAGATCACCTCACCCTTGTCCACAAAAGTCAGTGATTGTTGTTTAGAGTCTAACTTATGGTGTGATTTGTCATACAATACTACTGTGGCAAGATACCACTGATACCCTTAGAGTAATAGTAAGCTAAGAACTGCAACTTGTCAACAACATGGAGGTTTGAAATCTGTGTGCTTTTCCCTGTTTGGACCAATCAATTCCTGCTCTGTTTAGAGAGGGTCAATGTATTTTTTTCTTCTCTAGGAAGCAGATTCATTCATCTATGGAATTATATCTTCATTCTTTGGTTTGGTCACTGCTTCTGCAGAACTCATCACTCCCATGGAGGTAGCCATTTGTAAGGAAGTGTTCATTATGGATCCCACTGATGATCTCTTTGACTGAGACCATGATATCACTAAACCACATAGTCTTTAATTTGTATTAGTGAAACAAGAAGTAAAAATACTAATAAGGAAAACAGGTTAGAATGTATCAAATGTTTAAAAATGCAAACTCATGCACTCTAGAGAGAGATCCAAGATGGTGGATAGGGTAGGGAATCAGAAATCCTGAGCTCCATGACTCCAGAAAGCACTTTGAGATGTGGGAGCTACACAGGGGTAATTATAGTTGTAGTTGTTTCTAGCCAAAATAATAACTGCCAACACATTAGGTACACATAAAATTCAAGGACTAACACTTAAAATACCTTTCAGTTGCACCTAACAGCTGAGAAAATCCCAGTGTGGCACACTCAATAGGGCGAATTTGCCCTGGGAAAAAAGTTCCCTGGCCTTTTTTCCCTTTTCTTTTTTTCTTTCCAAAAAGCAGAAGATAGAGCATCAAATAGAATCAAACCATGACATCCTGGACCCCTAACCCGTGGAAAACCTACTTATGACCTGCCATGTTGAACCCAGTCCCAGAATGTGTCTTCCTTGAGAGAAGTGGCACAACTTTTGTCCCTGCCAGTTAGTTTCAAAGCTGCCTGTGTAAATCTGCAGACCCAACAGGTGAGCAACATGCACCACCAACTCCCCTATTCACCCTCCAGGGAACATAATCCAGCACAGCCCCTGGGAAGATTGAACACTTCCCCAAACAAAACTGAAAAGCATAAAAAATAAATTGTAATCCACCACTGACAGTGGTGGTGGGGTGGAATGAATGAGCCTTGGAGAACAGGGGTGAGGCAAGGAGCCTAACCCTCAGCAAGGAAGGCAGGGCAAGGAACAAAGGCTGAGAGCAGGGGTGGGGCAACAAACCAGCTTCCCAAAACAGAGTCATCGTAGATCACTGAGCTAGTTTCATGGAACTGAAGGCAGTATTCAAAACAGAATTACCCCATCTTGCTGGGGGAGGAGCTGACCCGACAGTTTCAGCAGTAGGGCAATTCAGCTGCTGCCTGGTGAAAACAACAACAGATCAGACCCCTGTGCACAAACTGGTAGTGAGCTACCTCAGATCCCAATTGCAAACAGCCCTGTGGACAGAAGGAACCAAATACTGTTCACAAGCCAGTCAGCTGATGAGACCACTTCAGAGCTCCTGTTTGTAATGGAAGGCCCACAAAATCAAAGAAAGCAGAAAAAAAAAACCCTACAGCAATCTCCCCCACAAGCTGCCCAACAAGAGGGGCAGCACCCTTCCCTGCAAAGCCCAGAATACCAAACACCAATATGGGAAACCTCAGGAAAAAAGAATCAAACAGAAATCCTGGAAATAAAAAGTTCCTTTAGTCAAATAAAAAACACTGTGGACCGTCATTCCAGCAGACTAGAACAAGTGGAAAACAGAATCTCAAAGCTCAAAGATTAAACAGATACTAAAGAAAAAAGCAGAAGATATCTTAGTCAAATAACTCAAGAGCTGTGAAAGGAATGTGCAAGAACTCAGCAGCTTCATCAAAGACCAATCCTGAGAATCATGAGCACTGAAGAAGGAGAAGAGGTATAAGTCAAAGTGATATATAATATATTCAATCAAATACTAACATGATATTTCCAAAATCTCAAGAAAGTTTTGCCCATTCTGGTGCAGGAAGCCTTCAGGACACCAAACAGGCTTGACCAAAATAGAGCTTCCCCACTGCATATTATCATTAAAACAACAAGCAAAAAGAACAGAGAAAGAATATTGAAGGTTGTAACAGAGAAAAAAGAAATAATGTATAAATGTAAACCCATCAAAATAAGAGCAGATTTCTCAATGTAAACCTTAAAAGCAAGAAAGGCATGGAGTGATGTAATTTGCGAACTTAAAGAAAATAACTTCAGCCTTAGGATACTCTACCCAGCAAAACTGACAGAGTAATAAGTCTTCCATGATAAACAGAAACTAAAACAATATATGACCACCAAGCCACTACTACAGAAGATTATTCAGATTATTATTCTGAACACAGAAGATAAAAGCAAAAAAACAAAATCACAAGAAGACAGGCAGCACCAAACCACAAGAGAAGAAAAGACAAGGAATCAGAGAGTAGCATTGATTCAGCTGCACACAATCAAATCCTTAAACAACAAAAACAACTAAATGACAGGAATCACCACATACCTGTCAATATTAACAGTGAATGTCAAGGGACTTAACTCTCCCATCAAAAGACACTGTTTGGCCAACAGGATTAAAAAGGAAGATCCAACCATCTTTTGTTTACAAGACACCCACCTTATTGACAAAAATAAACACTGGCTTGGGGTAAAAGGCTGGAAGAAGATTTACCAGCTAATGGCCCCTAAAAACAGGCAGGAATAGCAATACTTATATCAGACAAAGCAGACTTCAAACTTACATTAGTCAAATGAGACAAAGAAGAACATTCCATACTAATAAAAGGGCAATACATCAAAAAGAAATAACAATTATCAACTTATATGCACCCAAAGTCAGTGCACCCAACCTCATCAAACATACACTAAAGGACTTAAAAGCACATATAGACCCCAACACAGCAGTAGTGGGAGACTTTAATACCCCTCTATTACCAATAGATAGGTTATCCAAATAAAAAATCAATAAAGAAATTCTAGAACCAATTCACACCATAGATCAAATGGACCTAGATGATGACTACAGAATATTTCATCCAATTTCCACACAACATACGTTCTTCTCAGCAGTCCATGGAACTTTCCCCAAAATAGATCATATCTTAGGGCACAAAGCAAGTCTCAACAAATATTAGAAAACTGAAATAACCCCTGCATTCTATGTGATCATAATACAATAAAACTGGAAACTAACAACAAAAAGAACAGCAGAAAATACGCAATTGGAGTTTGAACATGTTGCTTAGTGATCAGTGGATCATAGAAGAAATAAAAGAGGACATCAAAAAGTTCCTGGAATTTAATGAAAATGTAATTCCCATCAGAATCCCAATGACATTCATCACTGAGATTGAAAAATATATCTTAAGGATGATTTGGAAACACAACAGACTGTGAATTGCCAAGGTAACACTGAGCAAAAAGAACAACACTGGAGTATTACAATACCCAACTTCAAACTACACTACATATCCATAGCAATAAGAACAGCGTGGTACTGGCACAAAAACAGATATGAAGACCAGTGGAACAGAAAAGAGGATATTCTATTCTATATTCTACACAACTGCACTCAATCTTTGACCAAGTTGCCAAAAACATACAATGGAGAAAAGACAACTTCAACCAATGTTGCTAGGAAAAGTGGCTGTTTGCCTACAGAAAACTAAAACTACATCCATGCCTGTCTCCTGTACTAGTATCAACTCAAAGTGGAATAAGGACCTTAATATCAGACCGGTAACCTCGAAGCTACTATAGGAAAGAGCAGGGAATACACTAGAAGCAAAAGGTAGAGACAAGGGCTTCCTCAGTAGAACTCAAGTGACTCAGCAACTAAGAGAAGGGATGGACAAATGGGACTTCATAAAATTAAAAAGCTTCTTCACAACAAAAGAAATGGTCTCTAAATTGAAGAGACAACACACAGAGTGGGAGGAAATATTTGCCAGCTACACATCAGACAAAGGACTGATAACCAGAATATACAGGGAGCTCAAAAAAATAAACTCCCCAAAATAATGAACCAATAAAGAAGTGGGCAACTGACCTAAACAGAATTTTTTCAAAAGAAGAAACTCAAATGATCCCAAAACACATGAAAAAGTGCTCACCATCCCTGGCCATAAGAGAAATGCAAATCAAAACCACACTAAGATTCCACCTCACCCTCGTTAGAATAGCCATAATCAAAAACACCACCAACAACAAATGTTGGCAAGGATGTGGGGAAAAAGAAACCCTCATACACTGCTGGTGGGAATGCAAGCTGGTGCAACCACTCTGGAAAACAATACAGAAGCTTCTTAAAAATCTAAGCATAGATCTGCCATTTGATCCAGCAATACCACTCTTGGGGGTATACCCAAAAGACTGTGACACAGGTTACTCCAGAGGCACCTGCACACCCATGTTTATTGCGGCACTATTCACAACAGCCAACTTATGGAAACAGCCAAGATGCCCCAGCACTGACGAATGGATCAAGAAAATGTGATATTTATACACAATGGCATTTTATAGAATTCCATTTTTATTCCATTTTATTCTAAAGAATAAAATCTTGATATTCACAAGTAAATGGATGGAACTGGAGAACAGCATTTTAAGTGAAGTTAGTCAGGTGCAGAAGGCCAAAAATCACATGTTCTCCCTCATGTGCAGATTATAGACCTAAAAAATGCAGTAATATTATTGAACATGGGTCACACATTAAGGGGAGAACGTGCACAGGAGGGATAGGGAAAGGGAAGGAAATCTAAAACCAGAATGTGGTTGATGTGCTCACTATAGAGGATTGAATATAGTAATCTTAAAACTGGCAGAGGCCACTATGGGAAGGGGACCAGGGAGGAGTGAAGAGGTCTGGGAGAGATGAACCAATGTGAGTTGCAATACACAGGTGCATGGAAACAACACAAGGAATCCCTGTTTAGCTATCTTTATCTCAAACTGGCAAAGATGCCATGTTTTTCCTACTATCGTTTATGTTTTTTTCTTCTACAAAATCAGAGAACTAGAGGGCGAAACAGGTTATGCCAGGAGGAGGGGAGGTGTATGGAGGGGGAGGGGCAGGGAAGGAAGGGTGGAGCAGCCCATATAATGTATATGCATGTAAGTAAAAGCAAAAATGATAAAATAAAACAATAATAAAAAAAATGCACTCCAATCACAACACAATTCAAAATGTGTTTTTGATTGTCATACTGTGTGTCTTTTTAAAAACATGGGTTTCATTACTAGACTCCTTGGACCTCAAAGTCAGGACTAAATTTACAAGTGTTCAAAATGGGATATATTTGTTTCTGGGATTTTGTCTTAGTTAGTTGAAAGACTAGCTGTTTCAAGGATGCTGACAGTAAACGGGGGTTTCCCGGGCAAAAGACAAAAGGCTTTATGTTTCCTTTGCGACTCATTAGCTGTGTTAACTGTTATGCAACGGGCACAGACATAACACACGTACTGGTTTTTGTACACTCACACCGCACAGGGGCGATGAAGGGAGGAGCAGTTGGTTGCTTCCTATGCTGTGGACTTGTGTCAATATGGGCAATCCATTCATTCACAGCAAGCAGGAAGCAAGCCTCTTTGTCTCACAGGGAGATACTACCTGATACCCTAAGGTTCCCCTAGAGATTTTCCACTAAGGAGTTGCCAGGACTTGAATCCTTGACCTAACCAACAAGGACATGCAGAAATATTCTTTCAATTGTCCACACTTGGCCCTCCTTATTTCACTTGAGGAGAATCTTGAATTTTCACTTGCACTTAAATTTTCATCCACTCTGATTGCTTTAGCAGTGTGTGAGTCAATTATCTGTTACTGAGGTAATCAGCATAGCAAAGGGAAAGATTTATCTTGTCTCCTAGTTTTGGGAATCTTAGTCTGCAGTCCAGTGGCCACATTGATCTTGGATCTGTGGCGTGTCTGGTAGGGCAAAACTGCTCATCTCAGTTTGGCCAGGAGGCAGAGAGGAAAACACTGCATCGCACAATCACCCTGGAGGATGCCTCCTGCCGCGGTGACCTAACACTTCTCACGAAGCCCCATCTCTTAAAGCTTCTGCCACTTCCCACTAGCAATAAGCCGAGAAGCACGCGTTAGCACGCAGGCCACGGAAGGACTTTGTACTGTAACACAGAGGCTTGCCTCAAATCTGCTTCGTCTGCTTCAAGCTGAATTAGTAATCTCAGATATCCGCTACCTATCAACGTGTTTCCAGGTGTGGTAATCAGATTTTATCCTTAATTACTCCATCCATGTAACTAGGAACACAACGCTGGGAGAACCGTAGATCTTATTTCACACATACATGATGTAGCCCATGGCTAAGCTAGTATCCATTATGACTCACATAGTTAATCTGCTGATCTGTCTGTCACTGCTAATAATTCTAGGGCAGGGGGAAATAGACAGACCCAGAGGTAATTCCCATCACTGATGGAAGGTGGTGTGATGCAAGTGGTCCCCAGCTACAAGCATTCAACCTGAAGAGGTAGTGCTCCTGCCACTCAGGGATTTGTTGTTCAACTTGATTCAGATCACCACTGAGAGAAATGAAAAGAAAAGATACAGAATGGATGGGCGGGGAGACGGCTCATACCCCAGCACAGGGTTTATTTTGAGGAGTGGTCCAGTTTCAACACGGCTTCCTTTTGTCCATCCTAACGACCCCTTCACTGGGGCATTTGTACAGAGTTACCAAGAGACTCCTACTTTACCATCAGACTTGGCATGGTCCGACACCAGTTGGAAAAAGAGCATATGAAAAGCAACAGTCAGATTTAAAGCAAGTTGTGCTTATCTGTGCACTTGTGGAGGGTGGAAGAGACAGGGGATGCGTTGGTTGCAAATGTTCCTACTTAAGAGGTGGGCTGGCTGAGAAGAGCCTGACTTCTTATTGAATCTGAACAGCAAGAGGCAGAATGGTGCAAAGCCACAAATGAGGTTTTGACTGCTGCTTATTCTCCTCCAGTGCGACAGGGAAGAATGCCCTGATGAAGAGAACCAGAAAGTTCCACTGAAGTAGGTGGAGGCCAGTGCTGATGTAGCTGTGGGATTCCCAGAGGTGAGACAACAGTTTGGCAGGAAGGACCTGCTATTTAACACAGGCTTTGGCCAGGTATAGTGGTTCATGCCCATAATCCCAGCACTCAGGAGGCAGAAGCAGGGTGGTGATGAATTCAAGGTCGGATGGGGTGAATAACATATGTGAACACACACACACACGCACACACACCATACACGCAAGAGAAAGCCAGTAGAAGGTGACATGACCATTTGCCTCATTGCTACTCATCACAAACAAAACACTGGCCATGGCCCAGTGGAAGAAATGGCTAAGCCTTGCCGACTTGGCCTTCAGGTGCTCTGGGACGTCTGGATTCCAGCCAGCGTCACCTCCTGCACTTCTCCCTGTGGACCACAATGTCTCCGCTGTTCCTCTGGAAGGACCACTTAAGAGAGAACCACACATAGTTCTGAAAGAGAGGTCCACATGTGATTGCACTCATTGGTGACATTTGTAAAATGTTAGATTGATGCAGTGTTCTGATTTATAAAAGCATATCTGAGCAAAAGCATCCTCACTATAAGGCATACTTTATAATTATGTGTGTATATATGCACACTGTACTTTTACACTAATCATATGCTTTACCAAGGAGTAAAACATACTATAAATGTTTTATTTATACAAAGAAAGTTAACTATTTAAAATGTTGATAAGGCACGTGAGGACAGATTTGTATAAAAAATACAACCTCAGTTCAAAGAAAAATGTAAGGCAAGTCAAAATAAATGGAGAGATATATTGTTTTATAAATATTTTTCTTCCTCCAAACTTAATTGTTTACTTCAATGTAATTTTAATTAAAATCTCAATAGAATCCTCACTAGAACTTGACCTTGGAGTTATGAATTTGTGAATGCTGATACTCCAGGGCCTGGTGGGATCGACGTAGTTGTCTGAACATCAGTGAGCACACATCTGCGCCTGAGTTTTTGGAAATAAAGTCAGGTTATTTGAAATTCATGTTGTGCTAAGAACTGTGACCTTTGTCTGATTCAAAGGTAAGACAGATAAGGAGTAGTTCTTAGGCAAGTGATAGACTTGAATCTCAGATTTGATATTTCCTTTCAAAGCATACATTATTTACGTCTTCATTATCACATTGCTTTTCAAGGGTGTGTCAACTCTTCATAAAGTTTAGTCACATGAAAGTAGTATATTTACAGCAGGTTGAAAAACAATATAATATTCATCCAGGACACACTTTCTAATTTATTTGTATTGTATAGAAACCTTAGCCTCTAAATACTACATTTCTGCTTGTGTTCATAAAAGAATGCACTAAAGCAGACACATTTAAAAAAAACAGTACTGTGTGTGATGGTCACTTGGTAGACAACATTAAAATTACATAATTTGCTGATAGAAACGAGGAAAGAGAGCTACTGGTCAGAGAATAGTTATCAGATGCTGAAGTAGTTATGAGTTCATGTATGCAGTATATATCTGAATATAATATTCAACTTTGAGAACTGAATAATTTATGAAAATTGAAATTATAAAGTATTTCAAGCACTGATGAATAAATTCTGCAGTTATTACATATAAAAATAACTTTAAAAACATTTGGAAATATTTTCATATTAGGAAGATGATACGGTATCTCTTTAAGCATTATACCCAATTTACAAATTATAGTACATATACTGAAAGGTATTGCTGTGTAAAATTATAAACTATGTTGCATAAACTACTGCAAATGAAAAGGAAAATATATACAACAGATGTGACTTTGAAATGTAAATGATATCATTATATCCGATTTTAATACACCATTAGGAAAACACCTAGCACCTTCCAGAATACCGAGAAGAAAAATGACAATGTAATTTATACTGGTAAACAATGAAGAAAATAAGAATAAAAATAAGAAGTCATATTTTCCTTTCTTGCCCATCACAGTAGCTTTTTAAAGGGAGTAATAGCAGTGTTGATGAGGATGGAGTGACAGGATTATATTTTTAATTTTCATCATAGATGAATTCAGCGTGAACTCCCTGGAGAAGCTTTGTGCATATCTGCTCGCTGAACCTCACTGCACCTTCTCTCCCTTTGTTACACTCTCGCTTCTCCCCCCTTCCTTCTTTTTTACACAGGAGAAAGTCACCTTAATATTTTTTTAAAAGCCTCCTTTTTCCTTTAGTGATCCATATTCCTTATCAAGTTAAGGAGTACAGCATTAAAAAACTATCTATTTATAAACTTAAATTGAAATCTTATGATTTATCTTTTAACTTGGTTTTAAATTACTTCAAATCTTGGATGTCCTTTTTTGAATTCTCGTTTCTTATTACAATTAACAAATAAATTTACCTATTTGTTCCTTTTTATTACGTGAGCTAGAACAGTTCTGTCATGTGACTAATAATACTTTGAAAAATGCCCAGTGCGATGATGTTGAATGCGATGAGATGTAAACAAATGCACATGCACATATGAAGAGTGAGTAGGAAAGAAGTTTCTAGGACATGGGATCAGATCCTCGCACGTTAGAACAGCTGCACCATCAGAAGGAGCACACCACCACTAACCTGGTGTGTATGACATATGTGATGCACATAAGAACGGTAGATTTACCATGAAACTCACAAGCTTAAGCTTCAGGACCCTCAGCCGGGCTGCTTTCAAATCCCCACACCTCATTATAAGTTAAAATTTTCCCTTCATACTTTTAATTGCATTAATTTTAGTCCATTCAAAACCTTGCTTAAGCTGCCTTCTGAAAGCATTCAAGTTCATGGTGAGAATTTCAGGATGAAGAACAATCCGTAAAACCAGCAATAGTTAACATAAATAACAAATTTCTAAAAAGCAATTTGTCTTTACACCTGGGAAAGTGTGGGTGGCCACACTTCAGTTTTGTCACAAAGACACAAGGAATGTAAGAAAAAGGCAGACAGTATTTTTTGGCTACTTTGCATTACCTAATTAGTCACGTTTGACAATGTTAATGAAAGTAACTGAATAATCTAGCATTGCCATAGATGGTTCATATACCATTGCACATGCTCGGTTGCATTGAATGATATTCACTTCTACCTGCTGAGGGGTATTTTTTAATTAGTTTCACAATTCATCCCTTATTCTCTTATTCTTACCACACATATGATTTTAGCACCATAAATCTGAAAGAGTTTAGTTACTACGTATATCACTTATGGGTCAAGAAACTTTCTCATATCTAATTCTATTTTTGCTGATTTGACCTAAAATCGGACCTCATGAGGTATAAGTAATACCAGATGTGCTCTGTTTTTTTGTTGAATCTAAATTTTTGGGAAGAGAAACTGTTGCTGAATTAATGGATTATTGAAGTGCTAGATTCTAATAAGTGTGTGATCTTTGGAAAGTGACAATGGTTTTAAGGGTATAATAAAGTTACTTATTTTATTAGATAATCATGAGGATTGAATTAGACAAAATGAAGTTAGGGAGATCCTCATGGAAAATCATCATACTTGCTAACTTCTATGAGACTATTTAGTTAGGTTTCTAATAAAAAAAAGTGTTGATCGTTTACACTATCTAAATGTTTCAGGATAAATGAACAAAGGTAAAGATTAATCTCATTCAGTTCAATAGATTCATGGTAAATCCCTTTAAACATGAATATATACTTTAAAATGAAGAACAGATAGGAATGCAAAACAGGTCTTGTTTTGGGCGGGTATTAGTGCGAGTGGGGAGGGCAAACAGAGAGGTGAAGTAGGGGAAATACGACGGACATACTTAATATACTTGTCTAAAAAAGAGCAGTGAAACCAGTTTAAACTCTTTGGACAAGGGGGTGGAGATGAGGGACAATGGTGGGGAAGGTGAACATGACTAAGCTACATGACAAGCACATATGGAAATGTGACGATGACTTCCCCTGTGCAACCAATACATGCTAACAAAAAATTTTTAGTAAAAAAAGGAAACAAGAACATAATTGGGCAGTGAGATTTCAGTCCAGACCCTGACTTTTTTGGGAGCTGTGTTAGCAGACTATGAATAAAATACATTGAACATTAATTTCAGGTAGTAGAGAGAGAGCACTTATGAACTCAACAGTGGAGATGACTAACTTTTGATTAGAAAAGTAAGGAAAGTAGCAAATATAAACTCACATTGTTCTTGACTTCTTTTCAGGCCTTGCACATGAATGCCACATCAAATGGAATAGTAGTTAGTCTTCATTTTAGCCATGAAAAACAAAACAAACCATGGAAAATAATTTAATAAAAGATGTCACCATTTATGTCCCATTTCATAAAATACCCCATATGAATTCCGATGCTGATATTACCCACAATCCTTCTATCATAATATTCATTATGCGATTTGTAAAGCTCCAGATCTGATGTGGTCACAGGTGTTCTGTGAGCCATGGGGAGATGGAGGATGAAGAAGAAAGCCAACAATGACTGCAGGTGGTGCTGAAAGGTGTCATTAATACAGGAACATTCATGTGACTTCCCCAAAGATGCAAATGGATTGAAGACTTAGCTCTTCGTCTATACCAGAGTGAGGTGTTATCTTTCCGTATTTATGAAGTACCTGCTCTGTGTTCTCTCCCTGTGATCGCGTACAATTGAAATCAAATTCAAGCTTAGGCCTGCAACCCATTAACATATGACTCTAGATACAAATAATTAGATTTAGGTTGGCTTTAAAGACTGAGCAGCTCTAATGCATTCTGTACAGGTTGTGTACTGAAATTGGTATCACCAAGACAAGTAGGGATTTTTTTGTTTGATTTTGTGTGTGTGTGCAGTCCTGGGATTTGAAGTTAGGGCCTTGACACTGCTAGGCAGCTGCTCTACCACTTAAGCCACATCTCCAGGCCAAGAAAAGAATTTTGACTTAGGTCTTTTGTGGTGCTGGGATAAAACCCAGAACCTTCAGCATGTTGTATTTGTGTACCCATTTGTTCATTTATAAAAATGTTTCAAGTAACTTTGTTACTTGTGGGAAGATTCGTTCAGTATTTGACATGAGTAGGGGAAAATCCCCATGACTTTGGGTGCAGACAACTTGTAGGGCGCGTTTGAGGACTGAGTTTCAAGGCTGTGTTTTCTCATAGAGGAACGAAACTCCCACTGCCTTAATGAGCACGTGTGACTAAAATTCTCTCAGCGTGTGTGACAAGTCTACAGAGCTATCTGGGTGATTCTTTCACAAGGTAGTATCATTTACCCTAGATTTTCCGTATATTTGCTCATACGGTCTTAACTAAATCCTCAGAATTTGTCAGACATTTGTAAGTATTAGGGCTGTCAAAATCCTGGTGTGACTGCTTCATCCGGGGTAAGTAAGTCAGAATGACAGCCGGCAGTGTGTTTGATTCCTCCTGCATTTGTATAATTGCCTGAGTGATTTAGGCAAACTTCATGAAATTCTACACTTGGGTCTTAGTGTGTTGATTTACTTTACCCTCAGTGGCCCTTGTTATTTTAATTCAGAGAGCAATATGTTTTTCTTTTCTGGTATATATTAACTCTGATTATCAGAGAAGTCATTCAGCAAAAGTTACTGAAAATCAAAAACCTCAAACTGCTTTCCTTTCAATGCTTTGAAATGGCCTCCTCTGCTCTCCTTGCTCTCATTTGCATTATGGAAAGGGCTGTAGCATCTGCTCAACAGAGCTGTGAGTGAAGGCTCAGACTGTCCTGAAGAGAGTAGATTGTGGCCGCAGGTAGTTTGGGTTCAGATTCTGGGTTTACGCCACACTTGCTCTGTGAACTTGGGCGTCTTTCTTTACACGTACATGGAGAATATGGAGATATTTACACACTATGGTTGTGAAAATCAGGCAAACGTTAGAAAATTCGGTATCCATTATACTATGCGTGCAAATTACCTAGAGATCCTGGCAACGATCAACACACTGCCGAAGAGGCAGGAAACAGCCAATGTTTGCTGCTTTAAGCACACTCTGCAGCGAGGACATCAGCCGTGACCTTAGGGCAGCCCCACCAGTGGGCTGCGGTGTGGAGACGGGGTGCTGGAGTGTTCGAATCCCTTCTTCCTCAGAGACTTGTGACCATGAAACAGGAAGCTCCTTGCAAAGGAATCTTTTCTGTCTAGTTCAAAAATTTTAATCCCTGAAATCTGAGAAGTTTTGAAGAAATACGATACTTGAAATAACAGAGAAAAGCAACCTGGGTGGTATCTAGCAGAATTCATGCTTTTATTTTTTGAAAAGGAATACAAATGAATATGTATCAATTACGTCTACTTAGACATTTATTGTAACATTCTTGCTCTTAGAGATTCTTGCTCTTTCTTCCTTTTGTGACGTATCTTTTTTCCTATACTAAGCAATTTTGTCAGTGCCTGTTGCAGTTGAAAAGTGACGGTTAGATTACATATTGAGGCTGCAGCCTGGTCCTGCCTATCCTGCACTATCATTAATTTAAATAAAATTAATTTTAACTGATACATAAAAAGGACACATTCTTATGGGTTGCCAAGTGATATTTTAACGTATGTATATACTGTCTAATGCATATCTCCTGACAGGGATCATTTTTAGTTGAAAACACTCAAAATCTCGCTTTCTGAATGTACAGTACATTGTTGTTACCTACAGTCAGCCTCTGTGCAACAAGAGCAGGACTTCTTCCTCTTAACTATAACTGGGCACCCACCAATTTCTCTGTCCCCATCCCCCCCCCTTGTAGTCCTTGGACGCTGTTAACCACAATCCCACTCTCAACTCTAGTAACATCAACATTTTTATGTTCAGTGTATTGAGCGAGATCATGTGACTCTTGTCTTTCTGTGCCAGGCTTATTTTACTTAACGTAATGATCTCTCGTTTCTTACATGTTGTTACAGATATCAAGATTTCAGTGTTCATGGCTGAATAGTATTCTATCAAGCATAGGAACCATGTCATTTTTTACCTATTCATTCCTTCATGGTGGCTTGCCTTTCCTGACCACTGTAGTAGTGCTGCAGTTAACTTGGGAGTGAATACCGATTTCATTTCCTTTGAATATGCACCCAATAGAGGAATTACTGGATCAACAGGTAGTAAGTTCTACTTTTAAATATTTTATGGGCCTCCGTGTTGCTGTGTAGAATGGCTATACTAATTCATATTTACACCAGCAGTTTGCAAGTATTTGCATTCTGGCCAGCTCTTGTAATCTTTTGTCTTTTTTTTCCCCTGGCATTTCTGGAGTTTAATCTCTGGCTTTGCACTAACTAGGCAGGTGCTCCAGTCCTTGAGCCAGGCCACCAGCTCCCTTTCCTGTTTCTGATAATTTTTCCTGATGTGAGTGTCATCTCACTGTGGTTTTGATTAGCATTTCTCTAATGATTAGTGATGGGGAGCAATTTCTCATGTACCTGTTAGTGTTTTGCATATCTTCTTTTAAGAAAGGTCTGCTTAGATCTATTGCTCACTTTAAAATTTTTATTATTGTTATTTTTTATTGAGGATTAAGAGCTCTCTATGTATTTTGGATATTAACTGGTTGGTATATGTATACTTTGAAAATATTTTCTTTCCTTCTATTGACTGTCTCTTTATTACATCCATTCATTCTCTTGCTGTACAGAAGCTTTTTAGTTTGATGTAATATCATTTTTCAGTTTTAGATCAATCTAAAAATTCTTTGGCCAGGCTAACATCCTGAAATGTTTCCTCTGTTTTTCTTCTAGTACTTTAATAATTTTGGGTCCTACATTTAAGTTTGTGATCTAAGCACTTCTCCCTTCAAAATGTTTTTGAAATTCCTGTCTTTCTGAATTTAGTGTAATATTTTTCAACACCAAACATCACGTTAACATTATTTGATAAGTAAATATCTCCTCTGCGTGTATCCCTCGGCGTCTCATCACATTTGATAATCCATTGAATCACAAAGTACATTAAAACTTCAAAATATCAATTCCAAGCTTGCAATAATTCTCCAACATCTTCTAGCAACTTAAAATAAATTCTATATGCCTAATGCCTTTTTTGATGAATAGTAGAACATATTTTCTACTTTGAACCTCTTAACAGCTGTCTGGTGTTCTTTCCATCTGCACTCTAAGTTAAAACACAGCTATAAATCCTTCTAATGTGTGTACTGTAGCCTTGCTTTTACATTCTAACCTAGATGTTTTATGGCGTGTCTGGGAATACACACCTTTCCAAATTCCTTGCCAAATATTAATTAGTAATTTTATAGCAGGGTTTCAAGGACCACAGCAATGCTCTTTTAAAAAGAAATATTAAGGCGTCCTTGTCATCATTTTTGGGGGCTTTTAACTCTACAAAGAGAACTAAAGCAAGCATTACATTTTTAGAAAGGAAGGAACATGTTGCTCTTCAGGCAAAATTGCAGCCATCAGCTTTCTGCTTGCTTTTCCTTTCCACATTCATCAAATGTTCTCCTGTCTCCTTCACCCATGAAACTGTCTTCAAATACTAATGCCTGGCTTCCATGAAGACCACTTCAGAAAATCTGATTGCATGCTGCTGAAGTGCCTCCTATTGTATTTGGTATCAGGAGATGAACCAATGGGGTAATAATACATATCTACATGGAAACATCACACGGAAACTCCCTATGTAGCTACCTTTATCTCAAACAAGCAAAAATGTCATTTTTTTTCCTTCTATAAAATTGAAGAACAAGATTGTGGAACAGGTCCTGCCTGGGGTGGGGAGTTGGCACCAGTGGGAGGGGGAGGAGGTGTGGAAAAGGGGTAAGAGGGTGAATATGGTGGAAATGCTGTGTATACATGTATGTAAATGCTAAAATGACACCTGTTGAAACTACTCAAGGAATGGGGGGATAAAGGGGAGTGGTGGTTGGGGGGGTGAATTCAAGTAGGATGTATTTGATATACTGTAAGAACTTTTGTAAATGCCACAATGTACCCCCACTCAGCACAGCAATAAAAAGTTTTATTCATGTCATACTTTTCTTATTCAGGGAGGGACAACGAAATCTTTTGCTGTTGCATGAAACCTCCCCAGGGTCTTTCCTCTCTCTTCCCCACTCATGGCTCCCAAGATCTCTACTCTCTTTGGCCCCATCATTCATGGGCTGGTCATGGTGAAAGTGTGTTCTATCTGCTCTCAGGGGAGGTTTGCTTTTCCACCCAGGAAAGAACAATTCTCATAGTTATTGGATACAAAAGAGTCATAAATGCTTTCATCAATGTATATAGTGTTTGGCTTTATCTATAAATTCTCAGATCAAAGGGAGATTCTTAATCAATTTAACTTATGATATGCCCATATTTGAATAACTAATAACTAATAATACCTACCCCACAGTAACTGCAATTTCCTAGTGAACATGAATAAATTACACAAATGCATTTTGCACATCACAATATTCTTTTACTCACATCTTCCTAGGTTTATAACCAAATGTCAAATTTCCCTTCTTTATACTTAAAACCATTTTTAAAATCCACATTTATGACGAGTTCTTTTATAAACTTTGGTAATAGATGTCTGATAGTTTTTCTGTATATTATGAGTCTACTGTTTAATTGTCTATGGTTCCTGAAAGAAAACTCCTACATAAAAGTTTGAAGAAGGAAAATTTCTGATTGTTTCTTCCACAGATGTACTGTTTTCCTAGGCTTCTCTGTTTAAGTAAGTGGTCATCTTTACTCATTTTCCCCTTTTACCTCTAGAACAAAGACCCTGGTCCAAACACACGTTAACCCTCCCCTGGAGGAGTGTAGGGCTTCCTAACAAATTGTGTGACTCAAACTGTTGCAAGACCCACTCCCGACAGTCGATTCTCCACAGCACCTGCACTGAGTCTCTTAAAACCTGAGTCTGCCTATCACACCGAATGTGAAATATGATATTTGATTAGATGCTTGAGGACCAGCTTCTGCATAAGGAAGAGGGCTGGCTGTTACTGTTTTCTTTTTATTCTGCAGAGAATTTGCTGTGATGTGTTTATATGCTTGATGTAGCAACCATGGCCACCTCAGTCAATATGAAATGTATATTTGAATATGTATTTATATTTTCTCCTTTAATTCAATCTGCATACCCACATGAATATTTTTTATGTTTTCAGAGTTAGCTAAACCATAATTATAAATGTTTTTTAGAAATATCATGACATTTTATATTTGAGAAAGCCACTCTACAACTCAGTTATTCATGTTCTAGTGTTAAGTTATGTACTGAAGTACTTTGAATTTGTCTCTATCATCTAGAAAAATTTGCCTAAGTTTTTTTGTATAAATTAAATGTTATGTGGTCTTAAAAAGGTGTATTTCACTATAATTCTCTTATATTAAACAGATGCTCATCTTCTAAGTACCATAATCCAAGAAAATGGCTTGGGAGGATTTGTGCACCTGCTATTTTCCTATATATTACTGATACCATAAATCCTGAAGATCCAGGAAGGGCTGAACAAGCGATATATTTTCATATCTGTTACATTAAACAACACTGAGTGAGTCATTGTGCATCACTTGAAAACTCTTTAACATACTAATCTGTACAAGGGTATTTTGTGGAATTGTCTATTTTACAACTGGGTGAATGGTATTCTTCCAAATATACTGCTTATGTCAAAATGTAAATATGGACAAAATGTTACCAAAATGGTTAGTAATCCCAGCATCTGGGAATGAAAGCAAAAGAAAGAGTATAGAAGAGGAGAGGAGAGGAGTGAAAGAAAAAAGGAAAAAAGAGAAGAAAGAAGGAAGAAAGGAAGGAAGCAAGGAAGAAAGGAAAGGAAGGAAGAAAGATCAGTAAACATTTTTGAAAAGCTTCAAGTTTTTCCTAAAAGAAGCATATTTAAAGCCTTGGAGGAGGGCAAGAGAGGGAAGAAGAGAACTTGCATCTGACCAAAGCCTTATATTTACACTCATATGCTCATGGAAATCTCATAGTGGAAACCAGTAATTTGTAAAATTGACATGAGTTGATGCGTGAGACAAAACAAGCTCAAAAGTCCAGGCATTGCATGGTCTCGCTCATTTGTGGAACCTAAACCTAAAATGATGATGATAAGAGCTGAATAAGAAGTGGGTCAATTGGGGAGGCGGGATCAACAGCAGTGGGGAGAAAGGGAAGGTACTGGGAGGTGAAGCAGATGGAAGAACACTACACATATAAACATTTGAAGACAGCAAACACATTTTGAAAAAGGGAAACAGAAGGAGGGATGCATTGTAGAGGGGGATCTTGTTCAAGGTTCACTGCACACATGTGGATTTATCACACCGAAACTCCCTCATATTATTAATGTAGGATAATTAAAAAAGTAATAAATCTATTAAAAGTAAAGAAGTCTAGTACTTTGCACTCGGGCAATAGGAAAGAAGCCTTGAGGCCATCTCAGCACTCAGAAAGAATCCACCCAGCTCTGGCTCACAACCTTTCTTTGAGAAGAAAGCCCTGGAGCATTTGGCTGTCTCCCTGGAATTTCCTTCCCCATGTCCAGCTGTATAGGCACACAGAGGCACTGCAACCCTAGGCCAAGCAGAACTCACTACTGCTTGATTCTGAGCAGAAATGGTGTCATCCACCTGGTGCTGATTCTGCAGGCATGCAGAATAGAATAACAAGGGCATCATGGAGGCTTCCAGTGAGATTTCAAAGGAAAACCTAAGAGGCCAGGCAGTGTGGATCAGGGTCAGAATCCCTGCAAGGAGCCCTGGATGGAACAATGCGTAGATCAGTGAGAGTGAAGCTGAAGCTTCAGTGGAGACCCCAGGAAGTGAGAGATGCCAGGAACATGTAACACCTGCTGAGGAAAGCTGCAGGAAACCAGAAGAGCCAGCCCAGAAGAGAGGCCATGTGGGCTGCAGCCAGCAAGGCCACTGGGGAGGGGCCACCCAAGCCCTTTGGAGCTCACATCTCCCCACCATGTGCTCTGAACCACTGACATGGAGTTACAGGATTTAATGTTTGCCTTGCTGGGATTTGGTCTTCCTGGGTATAATACCTTTCTTCTATTTTTTTCTTGGAAATGTAACTTTATTTTTGATTTTCATAGCCTCTCACAGTTGAAGTTTTCTTGAGGCTCAGCATAAAATTTATATTTGGGGTTTTGAGCAATGCTAGAATGCTCCTGAAGAGGGGCTGCATGCTGTTTTAATCATGAGACAGATAGGAATATTTTTGGCCAGGAGTGGAGTTATGGTCTGGAACTTAGCCATCTCCAAAGGCCATGTGTTGAAAGATAGTCCACAGCAGATGACACTATTGGGAGGGGGGAAAACTTTAGGACATGGCTGTACTGACAGGCAGGGAGGGCATTGGGTGCAAGCCCCTGTGGGGATCTTAAGACACCACCGCTCCTTCCTCTCTGCTTCCTGGCTGCTGTAAGCTGAACTCTGCAGTTCCCATGCTACATGCTCCCACTGTGATGCACAGCCTCACCACAGGCCCAAAAGCAATGGGGCCAAGCCAACAGGAACTGAGACCTCTGAAACCATGATACAAAATAAACCTTTCCTCCCCTTATATTGTTTATCTCAGGGATGTGGTCAAAGTGACACAAAATTGACTGTGGCAATGGTGCCATTGGCTCTAACACTACTTGTAGTACTGAAATTATTAGCAACAAGGTATCTATTGATGATGAATAATATGCAAATATAACACATAAAACAGAAGAGTTAATATAGCTGAGTGAGGTTAATTGGGAAAATCATTACAAAGAAAGTTAATCTAGGGGAGCAAAAAGCGTTATTTGCATGCAAAAGATATCATGCTAAATTCACTGTCAATGACATCATGTGTTCATTTGACCTTCCAGGAAATGTTTATTAGGTTCCCATCATACATAAACCGAATGCCGGATAAAACAGTAGAGCTTTGGGGAAAGAGTTCAAACAACTACTTAAACCATAAAATCATGATGCAATGATGTGCACAGGAGAAGAATACATTTCATCTAATACTTTGCCTTTTGCGCATATTTTTAAATATTACTATACTTTTGAAAAATTTCGACCTATATGGTTCAGTGTGATTGACATAATTATATATGTGAAATTAAGAATGTTGGATGCTTCTTTGCAATATTTTATATTTCTCAATAATATCTGTGATCAAATTAGTCTAATTTGATCACAAAAAAGCTAAATCAGACGTAGCTTTTTAAAGGAATCTTATCAAGATTCTATTTTTAGTCAAACATTAAGTTATTTTCTTAGCTTGGTGCAGTGACTGACACCTGTAATCCCAACTACTCAAGAAGCAATTATCTGGAAGATCCCAGTTCAACAGCAGCCTAGGTACCAAACAAACAAGCTGGTGTGCTGAGTGTACCTGTAAGCCCAACCCTATGGGCAGGAGCTGGAGGCAGGTAGGAGGATCATGGCATAAGTTTAAAGCCCTATCTAAAAAAATAAGTAAAAGCAAGAATAGCCGGAGGCATGGCTCCAGTGGTGGAGTGCTTAACACCAAAAACAAACAAACAAACAAAACCAATAAAAAAGAAAGGAAAGATATTTTCCCATCTAACAGAAGTCTACATTTGTTTTTCCTTATGTTTAACTCATTTGCCATACATCCACACAGAAGATAATTAAGTGGAAGTGACAGCACAGTAGACGCTTGGTGTTTGTCGTGTGTGGTTATGAGGAAGCCGCCATCAAGGAGCCACTGCAGTGCTCAGGAAGCAAAGCTCGGGACTGTACTTGATTCATTTTCATAAAACGCTGCCCAACTTCCAGAAAAGAAAGGCCCCCTATCAACAAAGCTCAGATTTTTACTTTATCCACTCCACATGTTTACTTTTACCCTGCGTTTGCCATTTGGGAGGCAGATTTTCACAAAATAAAGGTCAGGGAATTACTCAGTAGATCACACAGGGATTTAAACATAACTGGTGACATTGCAGGACTGATTGACAGCTTCATATCCATGGAACTGGGCATTGGATATAGGAATTCATAATTTTTGTTTCTGAAATTTCTTTAGAGTTTTAAAATGTTCTGACAATGCTCAGTCAAAATCAAGTGTAATAAATCCACAAAAAGGCTGATTTACTCTTCAAAAGTGTGGCCCTAACCCAATCAGACAGTTGTCTTCATAAGGAGAGGAGAAAGCACCAAGAAACCTGTACAGTGATGCTACAAGTATCTGTCAGAAGGTAGATCCAGCCTCTGTGAGAAGGGAAGCTCAGCTTCTGTCAGAAGGCCCAGCCTCTGTTGGGAAGGAGGCCCAGCCTTGTTGGAAGGGAGGCCTAGCCTCTAAGAAAGGCCCAGCCTCTGTCAGAAGACTCGGCCTTTCCCTAACTCCAGAGTTTCCAAAGCAGAGGAAGGCTAGTGTGGACCCTGAGAAGACGGGTATTGTAGGCCTGTAAGACAGGCCTTACCATCATACTGACTTTCTGGTACCTTGATTTGGACTTACCAGCCTCTGGTAAGTGGCACATGAAATGAATCAGTTGTCTTGAATATTTGAGTAGAAATACAAAGAAGCAGTGTTTTTAGGTGGACCAATGTGCAGAGCTGAGTCTTGCAGAGTTTGTCACTATATCCCCAAGTGACATGTGTAGGTTGGCACTCGTCCCACATATTTCATAAATAGTAAGCCACATAAAAATGGCCATTCTCTCCCAATAGCTGTTGGAAGTTGCAGCATACTATGTTTCTTTTAAATTTTACTTATCTATAATGCACAAAATATTAACATATTAAAGGGAATTGTATCATTTACTGTGGCTTAAAGAATGTGGTTTTAAATACACTTATGCAGGAACAACTAATAATTAATAATTAAAAGAAATCACATGCAACTCTTGAAACACTTTCTTAATTACAACTCATTAAATTAAATTGCAGCATATTATCTCTATTATAAAACCAAAAATAGAATCTGTAATGGTCTTTCTGTCACTCTTCTGCTCATTTTAGCATTAATTTATAAGACCTGATAACAAAGTAACTTATGTAATGAGGTAGCCTGTATGTGATATATTAATAGAAATTGTTTTTAAACCTCAGGTATTATGGAAAGGAAGATGAATTCTTGATCAGTATGAATAGGTCACTGAAGGTTATAAGAGCCAAAGAACATGGATTCAGTTTCTATCATATGAATATACTCTTTTAAGTCAACATTTATGTCTGCAATAATTCATGACACAGTATCTCATTGTGCTATATGCCTATGCAATATGCTATATGCTACATGCCTAAGGAAAAAAATAATTCTGCTAAAATACTGCAAAATAAAAATGTCATTCTAAAATGAGTTCATATCTTTGATTATAAGTAAACTCTCTGGCATTTAAATGGAATCAACAAACATTATGATATAATTCTTTTTTATGAATTAGCTAGAGTACTTCAAGTGTATTAAGCATATATTGAATTTACTATTTCTTCTAAATATCAACAAAATTATTCAGTGATTATGGTAAGTATAGACCCACATTTACATCTATACGCCATAGACTCCTGCTGTATGAGGACCATAAAAAGCCAATGTTGACTCTACCAAACAAAGAATGTAAAGCTTGAATGGTTTTTTATAGCTTTAAAAATTTTAATAGTGAAGGAGGTAAAACAGCTGATTTATACAATAACAGGCTTTCCCATCATTTTCTCTCTACTTATAAGTTTGCTTAAGGCCTGGATTGGATCTTTTAGTTTGTTAGTGATTTGGTGTTTTATAAAGACTCTTTATTGCTGGAATTATCTTCAATGTCAACATTTTCAAAAAATCCCAACTGCAAGTTAGATCATCAGATCACCATTCATAATGATCTTCCCTTTCCTTTCCTTCCAGTTCCTCAAGGATATTGAGTTAATTTGATATGGCACTCCCATCTCTACACATGTCTAGTAAAGGGTAATTTTTATGAGAGGATTGATATAGAAATGTGTGTCTATCCCTGTCCTTCTCTTCTTCTTTCCATTCTGTGTTTCTTCTATGTTCATTTACATATTGCATGCTTTAAACCTACTTAGCTTTCTGTATAAAAAGAACAAGGAAAATAAACAATTCTTATTACTTTTTTCTACATGAACTCAGCTCTCTCCTCTCCATCTTCTTACAGCCTGTCAGTCATTCTGTCTTTTCCCCATCAGTTTCCTTTTCGGTGCACTAAGTTCTACCTCCTCCTGCCATCCCAACCAGGGAAGCCCTGTCCTGATCCGGGGCTTCTCGGTGGCCTTTGACAAGGTCATCATGTTTGTCCTGGTTGAACGCTAAACATTTGTGTGCATGGTTCTGCTCTGCACTCTTCCTAGTTTGCTTTGTAACTCTTAGGGACCTTTCATTTTTAATATTTTTCTGTGTTCTTTCTTTTCACACAGGCAATGTTATTTCCCAGAGACCTAGCCACAAGCTTTATGGCTTTATGCTGAACCTGAGAGAATTTACTCACCTTCAACCCATGTTTCTATTGTTTGTCTGTGTCTGCTGTCCATGACAAGAGGGGAGAGGGTCCCCACTCACCTAGACTGCAAATATACTCTACCAACCTACTCACATCCATAGTCCTCGCCAATTCTGCCTCAAATTCCTACCCATGGTGGGAAAGCAGGAACAAGTTTTTAAGAAGTTAACTCGAAAGAGGACAAACTCCTGCAGAACTATTCCTGTAGATTCTCATGCTACTAAGGCCACATAGAACCTGGAAGAAGATCCATCCTACCCACTGTATGTTGTTTTTTCCTTGCCTTACCAGCCTTACCAAGTGTATTTCCATTTGTACCCACATCTACTTGGATGTAGCTTCTTTCTTTTTTTGTCATTTAGGTCTCAAGTCTAGTCCAAACAACAAAGATAGACCTTGCTTTCATTGTCTTGCTTCTTCTTTTGAGATTATGCAGGACTGAAATGTTTTCATTTATTTCACCTGCATGTTTCACTACCTGAGTGTACCTTATTTGTTTCTTTGTGCATTGCTATCTTTTTCTTTCCAAATGGAGCATAAACTGTCACAAGGAAAGAAGCCTCTCATGTTCTTCACTGAACTTGGCACACTGCAAATGGTAGGTCTTCAAGGTTTATATATTAAGAAATAAATGGATGAATGTGAAATACCCAAATGACTCCAAAATGTCAAATCCACATTTTTAAACATATGGAAGTTAGAAAAATTTCTTTTTTAAAAAAGTATTTTATTTTATAATTGAATTATTATATATTAATGATACAAGGGGATTCCATAGTGATAACTCCAAGCGTGCATGCAGTGTACCTGGAAGAAGTTCCAAACATTCGAATTCACTATGCAAAAATTGGAGCTAGTGATTTATTCCAACACTCCTAACTAAAAACTTCACTGTCTTTAGTTGCTGAATTTTTCATTCCCTTTCATTGCTTGACCAACCAAATGCAATTTTGAGGTGTTTTTGCTGAAGATAGCTATGAGTTGTTTCAATCTCTCTTTCTGTTGTCCTAACCCATCCTTATCAATTACTCACTAAATATTTTAAAACTTCATTACCCCATCATCATTCAATTCTACCCACTTTACTGATTATTTTAACAAAGTGTTAGCAATAAGATTTCATCACCTCTCACCTGGGTTATTCCAATAGTTGCATAACTTACTCCTTTCAGAAATTTTCTCATATTTTGAAAGATATTCCTTTCTTGTACTATTTCAATGATTTATTTTTAAAAATAGACCACAATGTATCTAAATGTCCTAGTTTATTTTATGTGGTGTTTAATATTTAGGTCACTGTAAATATTTCCCCTTTCTTCTCATCCATTCTCAACCCCAGACCCTGCTCTGTAATTAGAAAGATGTTACATCTGTAGACACACCCACTGTTTATGATTCTGGGAGCTTTTCTCTTATTCACCTAGAAAATTCCTAATCTCATTGAAATATTACTACTTTTGGAAACATTTCCTGATTTTTTTCAGATTTAACAATTATTTTCTCTGTGGTCTAATAAAGAATTTTTACATGTTTCTCTTTCAGTAAGTTTTAAACTACCTTTAGTTATTTCCTTGCCCATCTGTCTCCTTAGGAGTTCTGCAGATATTAAAGGAAAGAGTATGTCTTATTTATCTTGGCTTCACCAGTGTCAAGACTGTGTTTGGCACTTATATTGTACTTGTAAAACACTAAGAGGATAAATGAATACATGAGGAATAAGAAGTGTAGTAGGGTCAGAGGAGGAAAGGGAGATAATAACTTGATAAGATATACTTTATTCCTAAGTGGTTGTAAAAGTATATTGAGGAACACAGGAATTGATTTATGATCAAATAAAAAATAATATAGCTGTTTAGGTTGGAGAGAGGGTCAAAAGATTGGTAGTGTCGTCTGATTTATACTTCAGCAAGAGTATGCCCAGATATGTAGGGATAGGAATTAAAGTTTTATTTGTAAAGGGCACTGAAGTCAGAATTGCGGGAAAACTTCCATGGTGAAGAAGAGATTGGGTATTTCAAATTAATAAAGACAAATGATAGAAGGGAATGATAAGCACTGTGAATATACATTGTAAGAGTACATGCCATTTGTTTTATGTGAGTATTCAACTTTAAAAACCCATAGGATATCTACTTTAGGATTCATTTATCTAATATCAGAAAAATTAATGATTATATCTGAAAAGATGTTTTCAATATGGAATTATTTTCTAAAGTTTGGATTTATGGCTAAGTTAGAATGAGCTGTTACTTGGTATCTTTTTCATGATGTGATATCTCTATGTTAATTTATCTCATCCCATGGTTGAGCCGAAAATATATTTTAAATAGACTGAACAATTGAATAAAAGTGTGCTGAACAGTTATACAATTTGTTGCTAAAAAAATCTCAGACACAAGCATAGATAAAATACTAGAAAATATCAAACAATTAATTATTTACATATTTTACTAGTGTATGGTGTTTGTACAAAATAATGAGTTTCGCTATGACATTTTCATGTATTTTTATAAGGCACTTTGATCATATGGACCTCCTACTGCCTAGTTACCCCTCCTCTCCCCTCCTGTCATCCTCTTCTTGTCTCCATAGCCCCTCTTTTCCTTTTACACTTTCTTTTAGGTCCCTATATGAGAAAAATCATGTGACCCTCATCATTCTGACTGTAGCTTGTTTCACTGAAGATGACAATCTCCAGTTCCATCCATTCTCCTGCAAGCAATATGCTTTCCTTCTTCTTAGCAGCTGAAGAATATTCCATTTCTTCATCTGACTTTAGGCAGCACAAATAAAATCACATGTTTATATATTGAAAAGGATGAGTGAATGTATTACCATGAAAAAAATCATGAAATGGAAATCTTATTTTACGTGATACATATCAAACATGTGGAATAACAGAGTCAGATATTAATGGTTTTAAATGTATGTTTTTCTAGCTCTGGAATTTTGCTATATCACTTCTCTTGCATTCGGATACCTCTTGGGGAAAGTGAGGAAAGCAATCTTGAGCTTGCTGATGGGAGTCAAGGTAAAATATGGACAATGCAAGTGTATGCTCAGTGTGCAGTGTAGCTCACAGTCATAATACCTGTATACCTGCTGGAACTGTCACTAATTTTGGAGAGTGTGCAGAAGAAACACACCTTTAAGAGCACAACCCTACTGAAGTACAACTTCATAACTATTGGTAAGGAGCAAAAAGTGGTTATTTTGACAAAATAAGTCCATCTGAAGTGATTGTGTTAAGTGTAGTCACTAAAAATAAATATAATCCTTGGCTCACCACTTACATCTAAATTGTGTACTTTGGGCTTAGTAATTTCTAAATAAAATAGTAATTATATTTAAACAGTGTCAACAAATGTAGGTGTTCTCGACTTTTACAACCACACTCAATAGCGATATAGAAAAGTGTATGATAAGGATGGAATGGTGTGAGTAAAAAGACGTTTGGTTGTGGAAAGAAAACGGGTTTTTAGGAAACACTGAGATTCAGCCCCTGAAATAAAGAGATTCACCACTTATAATTCTGAGTCACGGTGCTGCAGCCATCCTTTTCCCTTTGCTGAGCCTCAGAGGAATTGTGGTAAGTGCATTATTGCAGATCCGGAATCGCCTTCTCTGCTCTTAAAACATAATCACTGTGAGCAGTACTACGGAGGACAGCATGTCCGGAAATTAGCAGCAATAGAGAGATGACCGAGGGTGACACATATGTAGAAATGGATCAAAAGCCCAAGGACATGTGAAAAGAATTACAAGGGGGAGGAATATGGAAAGCAGAGCCTATGGGACAAATGTGGGTAAAAATTGTCCTTTCTTAAAACTAGAGTTCTATGTCTACACATGAACTAAAACATTCAGGAAACTGTTTCTTCTTTGTTGCATGTGAAGCTGATTTCATTCTTTTTAAGTCACATTCAGAAAAATCGAATTTGTTTCCACTCTAAGTTCCAAGGAAACTTGGTTTTGCTTGTCAGTGCTCAAGGGGAAGGGAAGGTGACCCGCGGAGAGGAGAGTGTTGCAATAGTCTCTTCTTTATAATAGGGTTCAACACTACACACCTAAATTGAAAATCTGATCGACCAGATCTGGGAATGTTGACCTCCCCACCCACCCCACCCACTCATCCAGGGAAGAGAATTGAAAATAAAAGAAGCAACACAACTACAAAAAGCAATTTAAGGCATAAGCTTCCACCTAATAATTGAGAACTTTGAGTTCATACACATTTTCCCTCTATATACATGTAATGATTTTAATTTTAAGCTGAAGTATTTTCCTCAAAGTATAAACCCTAGAGGAAAACCTTTCAACACAATAAACTATGATAGGCTGTAAATTACCACATACCCATATAAATTTCACACAAACAGTGATTTCTTTTACTATCAGTCATTTAATCTTTTTCAAATCTAAGCATCATTTTTAGGCGATTCTTAACATTCCATGATCTTCTAAGTGCAGACTAATTATCTTGATTGTTGGTATTGTTTCAAACAATTTAGAAAAATCCTCACACTTTATTCAATATTCTGTTCATTAACCTGCTATGCAGCGTCTTCAACAACTCACCTGACGTATATTGGTCGAAACTTCACCAATACATATTAGGACGTATTGCAAAATCAATAACTAAACCACTTCAAGCAATGAATTTCCTGATGCAAACATATCAGAGAGCACTCATATAAAAATCTCTTAGTTTTGTTTGTGTTCCAATCTGCAGTAATTACTCGATGCACATAAAAGAAAAAAGGAGTGAGAATTATCTATGAGGTAGGTGAGATTTTTGCTCTTTAAGTACAGTGTACATTATTCAATTATGTGTACCTGGCTAGAAATCTTATCTTTTGGAGCCTGCTTCTTAAACTAGGATTCTGATACTGAAAAATATTATTCTGTAGTATAAAACAATGAGAATCACTGAGCATGATACTAGCTAAACTAGTTTGAAAACAAAGATGGAAATTAACAAAACATAACTAAATTTAGCCTTGAGGACAATAAATAGCATATTTTAGATATATTACAATATAATTATAGTGTCCTAGTAGTGGGAAGGTACACAAATGGTGTAGCTTTGTATGTTTTCAAATTTTTAGGTCACTTGTTACATATACCATAATTTCTAGTTGCTATCCAGGTGAATGAAGGATTAATATTCTCAAAGACATCATTTATTTCATTTACAGTACTCTGCCTTGTTGAAAAATTAGCTTTCAGTTGTTTTGTTTATACAGTGCTAAACATCACATTTGACTCTTTTATTGATTTGCCTAAGTTATCTATTTTATCCATGCAGAGATCAAGATAATTTAAAAATTGCTTCTGCAAATAAATTTCCAGCTCCAAACGGAGAGGTTTCTTATAAAATAGCTTGAACAGAAGTTATTTGTATCCTGAGGTCAGAACTATGGCACTCTTGGCTGTACTACGTTGAATAACTTGCATTTTGCTTTTTATCTGTGCCTATAATTTAATTATCAGTAAATGAACCAGAAAATAAATTTGCTTCTACAATAAAACCCACAGGGTTTTCTGCCACCCTTTTAGCAGTATTTATTCTTTAATAGATAGAAATACAATAACGGAAAACGTCTAATCAAAGGAAAAGTAAAAGTTCTCGCTGTAGGCCCCAGGCTGAAATTTGGAGAGGAAAGCACATTCAGACTCAATGAATCAAACACCTACAAAGTTTTATAGCAATGTAACAGTATACACTGAGCCAAACTCTGGAAAGGAGTCTTCACAGTGACAGCAAGAGCTAGAGGACCAGGTGAGGGTGGGTGACCAGCGATAACTTCCCTGTCATTAGTCAGGACAGATGCTATAGCTGTCCCTTGATTCTCATTCAAGTACTGGTAGATTCTGGTCATTACTGGACAGGACTTTCTCCTCTGCAGATCACCATCTCTTGGGTCTTCTGGTGCTCTTGACGAGTCCTCTGTTTATTTCTGAATCATCTTGCTCCTACCTCTTACAGCTGTGGTCTCTTACACGGAACCATCAACTGTTTGTTGCATATATGGAGCCTTTGTGGAAATTGTGAAACGGCCACTCTGCACTATCAGAATCGACCCTACCCAAAATTTGGTATGCGTATTGAACCTGAGGGCACGACGTGAGTGTTAGGAGGGTATGTGTAACTCACACAATGAGGCTTTCTAGGAAGAGCAGGACAGAGTTGGATTGAGAAGGCCAGGAAATGAGATCGATTGGGGACTTTGTGGTGACTGGGGCGTGGGGTTGGAGAACAGGTACTTTGTAGACAGGATGCTGTTAAGCTTGCTGTTTCCTTTGGTGCCAAAAGGGGGGTACCTAAGGTTTCTTATTTGCTCACTGAGATTGGAGGAAAGATGGCAAAGGGGTCTGCTGTGTGTGAAAATGGCTTTAAACACAGCATCTAAAATGGAAACTCTTCAGCCTGTAAAGGAATAGCTTTGAAAGATAATGTCTCTCTGGGAAGGCCAATGATAAGCGTGCAATCCTCTCCTCTAGGAAAGTGCAGAAAATGCAGGGAGAGCATGACTCTCAGGAGAGGAAAGATGAATACCTCACAGGCAATTAATCAGAGCTGAGAGAACTCCATGAGAACCAGCAGCAGTGTTGAAACAGCTGTGAGGTTAACAGGTAATCAGTGATTCTTTATTGCTCATTACTGAGAAGGAATCTGGAGGTGTTGCAAGAAGTCTGGGCTTTGCCAAGACAGCTGCACGAGCGTGGTCATGAGTGCTCATGAAACTACTGATGTGCGTGCTTCCCACGCGTCTGTGGTGTGCCCTGGGGAGACACCACTGTAATTAGCAGTGCAGGAATTTGTCACGAGCAGGCAGAAGGCTCTACCACTGACGGTGTCAGTGATGGAGGTGTACATAACATCCCCAATGAGCATGAGAGGAGAAGAATTTATGGGCAGAAAACAGGAAAATCATGAGAACTTTAGCTGAGTTGCTTTGAAGGTGAGAGGCCTGAGAGGAATGCCTGCTAAGGATGAATTTTAGCGTTTGATCATCCCATGGTTCACTCTTGTAGGATCCAGGGCATCGTACATGCTAAGGCCCTTCCAAAATGAAAGCTAGGTTTTGCTATTGACGCTTTCTTTAAAATGTTTTTCTTAGAATATAATAGTTATGCAGGGGGTTTCATTGTGACATTTTTTGTGGTTGATGTTTTAAGTAGTGGGTATTGAACCCAGGGCTTCATCAAAACTAAACATATACTGCTGAGTTTACATCCACCACAATGTAGAGATCTTAAAGTTGTTTTTAGTAGGATCTGACTACCAGGTTGAATTTTGGAATTCAGGAATTCAGATTTCGGGAATGAATCCCATGGCAAACAAATTTAAGGGAAAATGCCTGGATATGGTATTGAGTAGGATTTGAGATTTTACTTCCTCACACTGGGTTTAATCTGCTAGTAATCAGGAAAATGAGTTCATTAAAAGAAACAGTGATGGATCTAGGTACATTCTTACACAATTCAAAACTTTCTTTGAACTTATGTAAAAACTAGGTGAGAATGCAGAGGTGTTATAATGGAGTGTGTGAGGTAAGGTAAGGTGGATGCTTTAGCTTAACGTAGAAGAGGTGGTAAGAACAGTGAGAGGTCAGTACAGCTTTTCTGTACAGCAAGTGGAAAGCGAACAGATTTGTCTCCAGATAGTGTGACTGTCACAGATTCCATCATAAAGTATGGTTGTATTTATAATGCTGTGCTTGTGTGTATCCAATAATTTACCCATTTCTTCCAGAGTTTTCAATTAAATGCACATAGTGGATTTAATAGTGTCTGATGGTCTTTTATATTTCTATGATATCTGTACTGATGCCTCCATCTTCATCACTAATTTTTCTTTTTTTGTGTTCTTCTCCTTTTCTTAGCCTAGATAAGATTTGTTAATTTTATTCAACTTTTCAAAAATGCAACTATTTGTTTCATTGGTCTCTTATATTTTCTTATCTCTTTAGTTTATTTTTTCTCCAGTTTTATTATTTCTTTATGCTACTTTTGAATTTACTTTCTTGTTTTCCCAATATATTACTAAATTGTTTTACTTGAGATTTTTCTAAGTTTTTTAAGTTGAAGTTTATTACTAAGAACATTCTTTTTAGGTGATTTTTCTGTATCTTTTTGTGAAATCATTTTCACTTCTCTTAAGAAACTTTTAATTTCTTTAGCCATATATTGGTTTGTTCAATAACATGTTGTATAATTTCCACTTATTTTCAGAATTCCTCTTGCTGCTGACTTCCAGATTCATGCCATCGGGGTTACAAAGGATACTTGATATAATTCTGATTAGGTTTTTAATTTCTCAAGGCTTGTTTTAATCTACCCTGTGGAAGGTCCATGTGCAGTGAGGAATGTGCATTCTACAGCTGTTGGATGGAGCATTCTGCAAATGTCTTCGCTGAGTTCATTTGGTAAACAACACAATTGAAGTCTGATGCGTCCTTGTTGGTTTCCTTTTTGGATGATTTGTCTGTTGATAAAAGCTGAGCGCTGAAGTCTCCTACTATTACTGTACTGTAATCTCTCTCTTTCTCAATGCCTATTAACTATTGATTCATATATTTAGGTGTTCTGATGTTGGGTGCACATATGTTTACAATTATTATATCTTCTGGCTGTATTGATGCATTTATCATTATATAATGCTCTTCTTTTATCTTTTACTTAAGTTTTTGACTTAACATCTCTTTTATGTGATAGAAGCATAGAATTCCTGGCCTCATCTGGTTTTCATTTTCATAGAGTACGTTTTTCTATCTGTTCACTTTAAGCCTATATTTGTCCTTACTAGTGAAGTGAACGTATTGTATGTAGCATGTAGATGGTTCTTGAGTATTTATGTTCCCTTCTATCAGTCTGTACCTTTTAGTTTGAGAATTTAATGCATTTTCAGTTAAAGTAATTATTTATAGGAAATTAATATATGTCTTCTTCTGCTTGATTTCTAGCAGTTTTGTAGACCCTCTGTTCCTTTCTTCATCTCTTCCTGTTTTCTTTTGAAATTAAGTGAATATTTTTCTCTTTAGTGTTATGATTTGGTTCCTTGCTTTTTAATTTTAGTGTATCTACTACAGGTTTTTGCTTTATGGTTGCCATGACACTGACTAAAAACATCTTAGAGTTGTAACAGGTCACTTTAAAGAAATAACAACATTGATCACAGCAAAAAGAAAAAGAAAGCATGGTCTAACTCCATTCCCACATTTTTTTCTTGTCTCAATTTACATTTGTAAAATTGTCTATCCATTAAAAATTTTTTGTAACTTTTATTGCCTTATATTTCAATTTTCCTATTTAGGATATAAGTATTTCATTCTCCAAAAGTCCATGAGAAGTTTTTTAGAATTTTACCCAGAAGCTTACTTTTATGTGTAAATTTTATACCTTCAGATGTTTGTGTACCACATTAGTGTTCTTTTCCTTTCAATTTGAAGAAGTGTCTTTAGCAAGCATTTCTTATAAGACAGGTTCAGCATTCCTGAATTTTTTCAGGGTTTTTTTTCCTCTTCTGGTGTTAGAACTTGGGGCTTTGTGCTTGCTAGACAGAAGTTCTACATTTTAGCCATAATCCCAGTCCTTTTTTTTGCTTTAGTTTTCCAAAATGGCCTCATGCGTTTTTTTCCTGGGCAGAGCTTGGAGCATGATCCTCAAGAACCCTGCCTCCTGAGTAGCTGAGACTACAAGCATGAGCCATTACAGCTTCTCCCCACACACCACCCCAGGTTTCCTCAGCTTTTGTCTGTCTGGGAAAGTATCAGTGCTCCAAATGCCGTCCAGAGTAAGACTACTGACTGGAGTAGTCTTATCTGTGGTTTTCTTGGGGCACATTGCTCTTCTCAAAATCTCAGTGAAATGAGAAGGAAGGAAGCAGCTCAAACATGAGCAGCTCATTTGGTAAAACTCCTTAAACTGTGACCATGACCAGAAACTATTATCTGTTAAGTATCTGTTAAAATACTTTAAATTCATTCCTAACTTAGCATAGCAGGATAGGGAATACTAATACAAAATATTGGAATGGCCAAAATCCAACTTTCAGTATTTATATTTCTCTCTCTCTTTGAAGTATTTCCTTCTTTTTAGGTTCTTTTTCTCTTCTTTAGGTCTCCTTTCCTTACCACAGAAAACATCTTATGTGCAGGATTACTGCACAGCCATCTCTACAAAATTTATATGTTTCTTTACAAAAACCTGATAATAATATCCTTATTTCCAAACTCGTGTTTCTATAGACATGAATTCAATGCTATAAATGTGTATAATCTTGACAATAATTTCTTAAAATAGATTCACCATCTTGTCGCTCTGAAACTTGAAGTATTAAATATAAGGTTTAATCTCTTTTATCTACTTTTACATTTGAAGATTAAAAACTCAGTAACACCCTGAGATTATGAACACCAACAAATGTGCTTGTTTTAGTGTGTACAGAAAATCTTGAAGATTTTACATGAGCCATGAGCATTTTAGATATATTATTTTTATTTTATTAAAATATACTTAAAAAGTAAAAAAAAAAAAAAACAAAAATAATTTTATCCAATAGATGGCACTATCCTCTTTGTAATTCACATCCAAGGTGATCAAGTGAACTTGATGTGAAAATCTTCTACTTCTCTATCAAATGACAGATTCTAACATAACTATTTAAAATAAGAAAAAATTGTTTTTCTGGAAATATAAAATAATGAGCCATTTTTAGCACATGTTAACTTCTGCTTAAGATTATCGTGGATTTCATATATAAAATTGAATTGATTATCACTAATTGCCCATAAGATATAATGTTTTACAGAAAGTTCATATGTTCTTATATCAAGGAAGGCATTTGAAAAAACATAAATGTTAGTACATTGTATACTAATATGAGAAGCACTGGGTATGTACATGTTAAATACAATTTAAGAAAATGTTTATATATGACAATATTTGAAAAAGTATAACATAACAATGGCTTTTGCTTTAATTCTATTTGAAAAAATAATTATCAGTCTGATGATTTCATGTTTGAATCATATGTTTGGGTTATAAGATTTTATATTTATTGATGCTGATGAGATGTGGATATTGATTCAAGCTTGACATTTGTATTCGGGAAAAAATATGCCACCTGAATAAAAATACTTCACACTTTACTTACTGAACTGAAAATATGCTGATATTAATTGCAATTTCCATTATGCTTAGAAATCCATAATTCAAAATTGAGATTTGACAATAGAAAAATATTAGGATTGAATTTTTTCATTAAAATGGTTCTCTAATGAGCTCTTGGGTGATTTCTATATAGAGTTTGGAGTTAAAGATTTCATTTTCATATTAAACAAAGCAAAGGAATAATTGATATACTCCTGAAACTTTATTTTTTCTCTTTCTAACCTAGACTTCAGCATTCTGGTGTGTTGATAATGTATCTTTTTTGCTATTTCTCTTGATTTTTCCATAAGCACCAGACTAAGATTGAAGATCATATTCTAATTTCATAGTGAAGGTCTACAATAGTTACTCAAAATCAAAATCACAACAGAGCACAATTTTCAACATTTGTAGGATTTGAGAGTTCAGGATACTCTGAAAGCAGAGGGTCATAGAGCATCATTCATCCTACAGAATGAAAAACAAAATGGAGAAGTAGTTGAAATTCACAGCCTTAACAAAACTCAAAAATTTATAGAGGATCTTATTGTCACCAAACAAAAAATAAAACCAATTTATATTCATAAAATGCTGGGAAAAAACATAGCAAACAATGCTTATTTATCCTTGCAAATGTGGCTTCAGCTATAAGGATATTATAATCCATAGAAAATATAATATTAGTGCTCAATAAGGACTGCTGGAGGGGGTAAATTCAATTATAACATATTGAAAGAACATTTGTAAATGACATAATGTACCACAGTACAACAATAATAAAAAAGAAAGAAAAAATAGGACAAAGCCAAAGAAATCATTATTAATGACTTAATAGTTAAAACATTACATTAACACAGGCATTCAAAGTGTAGTAGTGGAAACAGATATCAAGAGTGACTCCAAACCTTCTATTGGAGAAGGGAGAAGAGAGACAGGCAGAGGTCATTATGGCTGAGGCTTCATTTTACTCGAGTAGAGGATGCAGGAATAGAGTTACTATGAGGCAGAGATAAATGGCAACATGCTTTTGAATAACAAAAACAGCAGTACCTCTAACTATGAGTACATCACTAGAAGGTGAGCATGAATTGAATAAACACATATAGAATTACATACAAATAAATGGTGAAAAACTATAACAAACAGTAGCATTATCAGATATGAAAAATGAAGGAGTCCAAAATGACCATAAGAATGCAGTCAAGTGCATCATTCATGCATTAAAAATGAATAAGTTTGAATTTTTTACATCTTACAGAAAACATACTTAAAGAAATAAAGTCGTTTGATAACATAGAGAAAGAAATATTAGCAAAATAAGGACAGTAAAAGAAGCACTGAAATAGTCAAAAATTTCCTTCCAGGAAAAGGAGCTATATCTAGTAAATACACACCGAAACATTATTATTGAAGTTCTAGTCAGAGAGAGAAAGATTAAGTAGACAATGCCATCTAAGAGAAGAGTGAACAAATGGAACTGCATCAAACTGAAGAGCTTCTGCACAGCAAAGGAAACAGTCACCAGACTCAAGTGACATCCACAGAATGGGAGAAAATCTTTGCCAGCTACTCATCAGACACAGGTCTAATATCCAGAATCCACAAGGAACTCCAAAAAACTCAATTGAATGTTGTTCAAAGAATCAACATTCCAATGAAGAAATGGGCACATGAATTAAGTAGGGAATTCTCAAGGGAAGAGGAACAAATGGCCAGTAAATACATGAAGATGTGTTCAACTTCCCTGGTTATAATAGAGATGCAAATCAAAACAACACTTAGATTTCATCCCACCCCAGTTAGAATGGCAATATTCAAGGGCAATAACAAATAATGCTGGTGAGGATGTGGTGAAACAGAAACCCTTATCCACTGCTGGTGGGAATGTAAATTAGTACAACCACTATGGAAAGCAGTATGCAAATTCCTCAAAAAACTAGAGACAGAACTGCCATATGATCCGGTGGTACTGCTCCTGGGCATCCTCAAAAGAACATAAGACAGGTTACAGTAGGGACCCCTGTTCACTGATCCTCATCATAGCACTGCTCACAACAGCCAAGCTCTGGAAACAGCCCAGATGCCCTACAACTGATGAATAGATCAGGAAATCGTGGTGTATATACACAATACAGTATTACTCAGCCATAGGAATAATGACATGTGGTTTGAAGGTAAATGAATGCAATTGGAGGACATCATGTTAAGTGAAGAAAACCAGGATCAGAAACACAAAAGCCACATGTTTTCTCTCATACGTGGAAGACAGATCCAAAGATAAACATATACACAAAAACAACAAGCATGATCATATACAAACTCAGATGTAGAACATGTTTGTAACAGTGGAACTTCTCTATGGAACAGGAGGAAAGAGGGAAAGGAAAAGAGAATGACAGAGCATCAGTAATATTATAAAACATAAGATCTGTGAAGGTAGAGGATGTAAGGATGTGTGCTGAAAGCTGTTGAAAAATGGAGAGTAATGGAAGGTGTTGAATGGGCACCATACACACAATGGACATACATTGAGAAACCCGTTTGAACATCAACTTAAATATTAAATAACAAAATAAAATACAGTGTATGTGTGAGGGGGTACTGGTGGGAGGGTGGAAGGTGAAGAAAGGAGATTAATGGACTTCATACACCTATATGAAACAGAGCAGAGTCCTCTTGCAATTGCTTTAAGTGGGGTGGGGAGGGCGCCGAGGGGTAGAGACGATGGGGACAATGTAACAAATGTATGATGTAAGTCCAATCTGAATTTTCACTATGAATCACCCCCTGAATAATGAATATATCCTAAGAAAAATTTATTTAAGGAAAGTAGATGGTGCCATTGAAAACTTTCATGTTGTGATACACACAGATACAGTTGCAATACACATATAAAATATACATATGTACACATACAGATTCGGTGTGTATTGCATGTACACATATATATCTATAGATATATATTTATACTTCTCTTTACTTTCTTAAAGAACAATTGGTTATCTTGTTAGGAGGCATAAAATAATAACCTAAATGAAAATGGCCAAATTACAAATCATATTTTGCCATGAAAACAAAAAATTGACCACAGATATATTTTGGCTACATATAAGATAAGAATATTTAAGAATAAGAATGTTCAGTAATGTTTCTCTGATAGAGAATATCAAAAGGGAATACAATCAACTTTTAAGTATAAAGATGAAATGAAAACTTCATATTAAAAGTTTCAGTGAAAACAAAAAAGAAAAACAACCCTGTAACATTAAGTCTTCAAACACAAGTAGAATCATTAATGATAAAGTATTTAAAGATAAATTTTCAAAAAGTTAAGAAATAACAAAGTGAACCAGGACTAATTAATAGTGAATTATAAGTATAAATAAAAGCTTACATTAATGATCTCAGAAAATGATTAATTAGAACTTATTTAAAATAGAGAAAATAAAACATATATAGTGACTGGTTATTCATAAAAGTATCTTGATGATTTATTTCCTGTATCAATTTGAGATGAGAATAATTCCCCAGTATTTGGTCAAACAGTATTGTAGATGATTCTGTGACTGTATATTTTTAGATGAGATTAACACTAAGATCTGTAGACTTTGTAAGTAGCAGATTCCTCTTCGTAGTAAGTTGAAGGTCTTGACAAAAAGACTAAACTCCTCAGAAGTGGAGGGAGTCATGAATTTTAATTGCAGTAATGGCTCTTCCTCGAGCTACTTGATAGATTTTAGATTTTCCAGCCTCCATGAATCAAATAATCCAATTCCTTAAAATAAATGTCTTTTAATCAATAAGCACATATTTTGCACAATTTGTACAATTTGAATGGACTTAGAGGGAAAGTATATTTTCCATTCTTCTTTGGGAGCCCTCCTTTATAGATCAAGCCTACCACTTTGGATTTCTTCTTATGATGTACAGATCTCATACATTCTTGCACAATGACCCTTGGTTCATGTTGAAACTAGGTTTACATTCACTGTGAATTCTATATCGATGGTGCTATGACATTTATAAAAATAAGTATTTGGTATAATTTTTAGAAGGATGAGTGCAGCACAGGTGACAAGGACTTGCTTGAAATGCGTCTTTCAGAATCTGTCAGTGGTTTGTCATGTATGTTGTTTACAATGTCTAGGCTTTACACTATTGATGGACATATGCGACTTTAGGCCCTGAAAACTCTGAAATCCTAACAGGAAGGGTTGCTCAGAGATGATATCTCTTCCTGAATCAGGCTCTTGTAAAAACAAAATGGAAATTTCTCTTACTTTTTCAGGGGATCCCAATGCAGAATTTTGCCTCTAAGAATGCTAGTGGGAAAAGATCTTCCAAAGTCATCATGAAAGCAAACTGAGAGACCCATGTATTAGACCCTCAAATGCAGGTGCTGACCACATGGCTACATCCCACAGACTCAAAATTCAAAGTAACTAAGAAAAGTAGAGGGGAAAATGGTAATAGCTCAACAATAATAACACAGCAGATTTCAGCTCTTAATGAGACTCAAAAATGTTATTGATTAACCAATGAGTCACAAAAGTGGCTTACTTATTTCTAGAAGATAAACTGAACTCAGCAGTTTTTCAGCACATCAAAGGAGAATCAGAGCTTAGTTAAGCATGGGCTTAGCTCAAACTGGTCAGAGACACCTGTCACCTGATGCTAGAGGTTGTGAATGGGTGGTGTGTTCACAGGATGAAGAGCAGATTTCATGGCAACTCTGGAGTCTAAGAAGGGGCAAGGAAGGTATGTCTACAAGTTCTTCAAGACTGTTACCTCACTTTATATTTGTTCAAGACTGTGAGAATAAACTTCTGCTTGTTTCACTCTCACAGTTTGTGCTAATTTGTTATGACTTCTATAGGAAACAAATACAGTTAGTGAGGTTTTTGAGTAAGCAGGGAAATTATCCATGGTTTGATTGATCTTTAGCCATATTTTACAAGGGAGCAATTTTGTGGAACAGTCAGACCAGGTCTCAGTACCCATGGTTAAGTATGCCAGGGCTGCAGGTTTACTTCTTATCAACTATCCTTGCGTTACTTCTTTCTTTGGAAAATTATTGTTATTAAACTAGCTGCTTATCAGAATCAGAAGGAGAGCTGTCATCAGAATCACTCCTTCTTGCACACCCGCAAGCACCCACACACAAACACACACACACTTTCCCAGTGCCCACATGCAGACACAATGAATCACAGTTTGATAGTAGCATCTTTAAAAAACACAAATGACATTTTAGAATGGGAGATAATATGTAGTGTTTGTTGATTACCTTATATTAAAATAGCTTCCTCCTCAGAACAGTCCTGGGCTGATTTTAAAATGCATTTTTTCCATTATCCACTAATGGTTCTCTGTCTGAAAAATTATTTATGGCTTCCTTTTAGCTTGTTTTATTTTCTGTGAAATAGTAAGGTTAAGTGCATAGCCATATGTGCATTTATATTTGTACATTTATATAAAAATTAAACATCATTGAATACATCAGGAAAACACATTACTTAAAGTTTTCCAGAAGCACCTAAAATCTTTTCTTAGAATAAAATTTAAATTCTGATTTCACAGAAAATGCATTAAGTAATTGATTTGCGTCACTCTCTTAAGGTCTTTAGTTATGGAATTCAGAGGACTCTCCCACATCAGTAAGATTATTCCTATGTCACTCTTGACTTGTTCTGTTTTCCTTATGCCACATCGTGTGCATAGTGGCTTCTGTCTCTTAGTAGGACCATCTTCATAGACACAGACTTCAAGTCATCATCTGTCACCAGTAATTTAATGTTGAGGCTTGGTGAACCTATACTCACAAGGTATCTCATGTTATCTCAATCGCTTTTGACTCTGGTCCATGCAAAATCACATTTACTTCTTCCTGCTACAAGTAAAACTTCTATATCTGTACGTTTAATGAAGGTGATATTTGATACATAGAAACATTGATTTTAAATCCTAGTTTCATCAAAGAAATGTCTACATTTTCAAACTGTATAGTACTTTTCCTAGAAAATATGACAGAATTTTCATTTAATGAAGAAAAATACTTTATAAAATTGTTAAGGGAAGATAGTAGTGAAAAACACACTTATCTATGTAATGAGATTGCCCTGTTCCTTAAGTCATGACAATGACCATATTTACTGAATTGACTACTCTACTTTCTAATAAGGAGTATCTATCTCTAGGCAGCTATTTGTGCAGCTCAGAGGCTCAGAATTGAGCATCCATTACTTTTCTTTACAGAAAATAATCAAGGGAGTTTGGGTAATAATAAACAAAATACAAGTTTGTCTTTGTTCTATCAAGTTCCCCATTCTTTGTAATCTCTCTCTGTAGGTAATTCAGTTTGATTTATTCATTTGTGGTTTATATAGCTTAAACTATTACATTTAGCTATTTAGATGTTTATGTTAGTATACTTCTGTAATTTGGGGACACATTTATTTGAAACTTTGTGAATTATAATCCATAGATGGTGATTATTTTTAAATGTGACTAGGGTTAATATTTATTGCAGAAATTCTTTTTCTGGTGCTTCCCCAAAATAATCTTTTAAAAAAATTCTCTGTGCTTTTTAGCATGAAAAAAAATGACGCTGTAATGTATTGTGACTCTACTTGAAGACTAAGATTCCAGTATCCATTTCATCTTACCTTTCCACCAATCAGAAGAGTCCTATCTGCTCTTTCCCACAAAATACATTTTCATTACTGTCTAATGTGAGAAGTTCATCTCTTTGAAATATGGGACTTTTTCCTCCATAATGGTTGGAACAGGTGGTCAGAGACAGTAAACAGAAGGACAGAGTGACAGATGTTGAGTTACTTGGGCAGAAGCAGGATCACAGTAGGGCTTTTGAAGTGGAACAGGATAATGGGCACAAAAACGAACTTGGATGATGTAATTATCTTTGAAATTAGAGGTCATTACTAACAAAGTGTATGTCAAAGCCAGAAGGTTAGTAACCTTTCCGGAATCTTGCTTGTTAGATGGGAATTAGAACATCATATGTTTAAAATAATGATGTCTAGAGATGGAGGAAGAAGCAAGTTATATATTTGGAGATGTTTCATGTTCAAAGAGACAATTAGAAGGGGTAAGGTGAGAGTACACGGTTGTCCTGCATCAAGGGAGCAGCTCCAAGGCACGCCACCTTGAGCTGCCTCCATCAGAGCTGTTTAGCCAGCGTTGGTGATGGAGATTCCCTCATCCATCCCGTACTTGAGACTTGTACGGGTTCTGATTCCACCTGTACTTTCACCTGAACATACTGTAAATTAATTTTACACACGCAAACAAAATGTGAGCGCTAAACATCAGACAGTGATCTTGCTGAGGACGAGTAACACAAGATGAGAAATCCTATGATCTTCATGTTTGTGAAAGATTTTCTATTATCCACTTGATACCTTTACCTTGCATGTCATAATTCAAAGCATCTCAGTGTTCTATAAATTTTATCAACTGTGCCAAATTAATTTTGTAGTGGTAACTATTTAGTGTATTACCTAAAGCATGCCAAAAGGATGATCAATAATAAAACTAATAATATATATATATATATATATAAAACTTTAAAATTACTAAGGTATATTTTTACCCTTAAGGTCTGATTCAGTTAACCATGTATGAAAATTAACTTTGATACAATTTTTATCCAGATTACATAGTATGCTATAAAGCTGTTTTCCTCATTGAACATTGCTTTAATTCCTGCCATAAAAGAAAAGAGAGCAAAGCATTGTTCTTATCCTCATAATTAATGATTGAGAATGCTTTAAAGGATTTTAATTCTGTGAGTGGGAAGGCACAACATTAAAATGCTATTTTTAAGGTAATACCTAAAATTTTAACTGTCATCAAACTTATTCTTGATTTTACAGGGCTAGTTTAAAGAAGTGAACATTTTAATTCTAATATTGAGTGCATATCTTTCAAAGGGGCTGATAAGTGTAAGTATTTCACTTAGAACCAAATAGAACCTTATTTTTAGCTGTCTGAAACATTCCTTGTCCTTATTCACAAAGGAACCCATATAATCAGCTATAGAACTTAATAATATTGTGCAAGTGAATAGGAATACAAGAGGGAAAGGAAAGGAAGTCGAGTAAGTGTAATAAGGTTTGTTACCTTTGCAATTGGACAGGTAATTATTGCTTCTCAAGATGCCATAGCCCAGAGACTAAAAATTTAAAAACTAATCTTAAAAATCATCATTAAAACAAATTAAATGGTTCTTCCTTATAGGATTGTCAAAATTACTTCATATAGAATGTTTGTAGTGTATTATCTTCAGACGACGTAGAAAAGGATACCTTCATTTACCTCTTTTGCATAAAATTCAAGACAACTTTCTCCATGGCTTAGATGAATTTATGATAGCTTAAATGCTATTAATATTTAATTTGAAAATAATTTAAAAGCATTTTACTGCACTATTTGTGTCACTTTGTACCCCTCCAGTACCTGATTTTGAAACATTCATAAAACACCATTTGTAAGCTAGATACATTACAAAAATGTTTGCATACCACATACAAAGTATTTTTCCTGGTGCCACGTAATCATGATCACTCTGTATTTCCTATTTCAACATATTGCTCATATTTTATTGCAAAAAAATTAATGTGCTCTAAAATTCTACACACACATACAAAAACACACCTATTAGATACACACATGTTGACTGAGATAAAATAGGCAGTGAAATAAACTAATGTAAAAGGCATTGCTCAATTGGCTCTAAGAAATTTGTGGAGTGGGAACGTGAACACAATTGTCAGAAGCAGAACCTCCCACGACCCTGGGTCTGGACCTGTCAACCCCTGCGCAGAAGGAATTAAACTCATTGGTTTCAGCAATAGTTATCTTTCCCACCTCTATAAACTCTTATGAATAAAGTGACATGATTTATACCTCTCTGTCTCACCTCTTAGGTCATGAGTCTCACTTCTTGTCTTGTGTTGGCACGTGGATCAAAGCAGTGAGACATCTGAAGTTACAGTAGAAGATAAAGGCTGGGGCTGAGTGTTGGAGCACTTATCTAGCACGCTCGAGACCTGGTTTAATCCCTGGCACCAGAGGTTGAATAAATAAGCAACACACATGCACACGCACAAAATCAGGCCACACTGAAAATCCACTTCATCTGCACATTGCAATCACAGTCCAGTTAGGAAAAGGCCAAAGCAGTGAAATACCACTATTTTAAAGGATTAGGATTGTACCCACTGGCTGAACACTGAATAGCATGCTTGAGGCCTTAGAGTCAATACCCAACACTGGGATAAAAAAACCAGGAAGATATATTAAGTTATATTAGGTGACATGTGGAAGATTTTGTTGTGTGAAATAGTAAATAACCACTTGTGAACTTTTCATGCACCATCTTAAAAATAGAATATATGATTTCCTCTGCATTTAACTAAGCCTTCTTGGTGTCAGTTTCAACGGACAGTGGATTATAAACTTGAGTCATACGGTCTGTCTCCTCAAAAGTTTCAACTATGGTTAGATATTCTGGTTTACTACTCCCTCTTTTTCCTGGTCTTTCCATAACAATAACACTTCATACTTAATACTTTTCAGCCTCATTCCTGAAATGAGAAGACATGGAAAATGGTCTTGCAAACCACCTCGAACCTAATCCAGAGATATGCAGGCCAAAATGTCAAACCTCAGAGTCACAGCTAAACTTCATCTGTGTTGTTGTAAACTATTGATCTGTGCATTTATTTGTTATAGGACAACATGTTAATATACTCTTATCTATAAATTAATTTCTTTGTTGAAATAAAACCAACACAAAATGTAACAACATAATGACATAAGGAATTTGTTTGAAAGTGTCCATACAATATCAAAGAATTAAGTTTCTTCATCCAACCCTATCAAGGGATTTACAAGGATGATCTGTAACCTTAACAAAAACTTTATTGTAAAGTATAGAAATTGTGATTGATATAGTGAAATGCTTAATTAGAAAACAAGAACCAAAGCTTTTAATAAAAATAATCAGACAGCTGAGCGCAGGTGGCTCACACCTGTAATCCTAGCTACCCCAGGAGGCAGAGGTCAGGAGGATTGAGGTTTGAAGACAGCCAGGGCAAAGAGCCAAGGCCCTACTTCGAAAATACACATCACGAAAAAGGGCTGGCGGTGTGACTCAAGGTGAAGGCCCTGAGTTCAAACCCCAGAACCACAAAAAAGCAAAATAATATTAATTGCACATGTTGGCAAATTAAAGCAAAAACACATACACAAAGCATACTAATTATGAGGTAATATACATAATTATAAATAGAATTACAGAGTTAGGTTAAACATGGCAGCCATAAATGTAAATAACTCAACTCATTAATAGAAAAGTATTTTTAACATGTAGCAGATATAAAACTAAATAATAATAACATAGCTCAGAAGGAACAGAAAAGGGCAAACCAAGCCAATGAAAATAATCCTTTTATTTCCCTTATTTATTTTTTCGTTATTGCTGTTCTGGGGTACATTGTGACATTTACAAAGTTCTTACAATATAGCATAGTTGAATTCACCACTTCCATCATTTTCCTTTATACCCCTCCCCCATTCCTAGAATAGTTTCAACAGGTCTCATTTTTTTTCATTTTCATTAATGAGTACACAATATTTCCACAATATTTGTCCTCCTACACTCTTTCCTCACATCCTTCCCCTCCCACTGGTACCAACCCCGAGGCAGGACCTGTTCTGCTTTCCTGTACTCTGTTTTTGCAAAAAACGACATTTTTGTTTGCTTCAGATAGCTACACAGGGAGTTTCCTTGTACATATATTTCCATGTACATACGTATTATAACCTGAATTAGTTCATTCCCTCTATTTTTCTCCTTTCTATCTTAGTCTCCCTCTTCTGCTGATTTCAACAGATTTAAAAATTCTGGATTCATCCTCATATAGGAAGTACATCAACCGTATTCACCTCCTGAACTTCCTTCTTTTGCTGTCTCTTCTCATGGTGACCTTCCCTCAGTGTGACATGTTTTTGGTAACATTGCTGTGTTTGTATTGAGCCTATATTTCACATATTATAAGAGAAAGCATGTGGCCTTTGGCTTTTCCAACCTGGTTGACTTCACTTGAGATGATATTCTCCAGTTCCACCAATTTTCCTACAAAGGACAAAATTTCATTCTTCTTCATGACTGAATAAAATTCCGTTGTATGTAAATACTACATTTTCTTAATCCTTTTGTCAGTAGTGGGGAACCTGGGCTGTTTCTGTAGCTTAACTATTGTGAATAATAAATCTTGGCGCAGGTGCCTTTTTTGTAACCTGGTTTACATTCCTTCAGGTATATCCTTTGGAATGATGTTGCTGGATCATATGGCAGTTCTATTTTTAGAGGAGCCTCCAGGCTGTTTTCCATAGGGGTTGCACTAATTTACATTCCCACCAAAGTTGGTTCTTTCTCCCCACATCCTTGCCAGCATTTGTTGTGATTTATGTTCTTGGCGACAGTCATTCTAACAGGAGTTAGGTGAAATCTTAGTGAGACTTTGATTTACATTTCCATTATGACCAGGGTTGTTGAACATTTCTTCATGTGCTTTTTTTTTACACATTTGGACTTCTTCCTTTGAAAAAGCTCTGCTCAGTTCATGTGCCCATTTTTCATTGGGTCACTGATTTTTGGCAAGTTTAGTTATTTGAACTCCCTGCATATTCTGTTATTAATCCCTTGTCAGATGTATAGCTGGCAAAGATTTTGTCCCATTCTGTTGGCTGCCTCTTCAATCAGGTGACTATGTCTTTTGCTGTGCAGAGTTTTTTTATTTCATTCAATCTTATTTGTGAATCTTTTCTCTGAGTTACTGAACCATTGGATTGCTATTTGGGAAGTCATTGCCTTTGCCTGTAACTTCCAGTGTATTCCCTTCTCTTTCCAGAACTAGCTTCACGCATTCTACCACTTGAGTAATTCCTTTCTGATATGTGTTACTTAGTTTCTTTTTGCAAAATCATATAGATGCATATGTATTTTCTTAATCTCCCTTTCATTTTCATTTATTCCTTTCCGTATGATATACTCTTTTGCACTTTTTTTCACTTAGTGATATATCCTCAAAGTTACTATACATCTGTTCCACATCTTACCTATGCTTAGAGTCCAACATGGAGACACTGCAGGTTATTCCACCACTTTCCTAGGTAAGGAGTTTAGATTATTTCTGGATTTATAATTGCATATGGTGCTTCAGCATATGTCACTCTGCAGAGGTAGTGGTTCAGTACTGAAGGTGCATTTACTCTAAAACCCTCCCTTGGCTTTCCATCATAGAATAAAATCTAAATACGTACTCTGTAGCACCTGTAGACCTCTGTCTGCTCGTTCATGCCTCCCTGAACATCAATAAGCATTTTCTTTACATTCTCTGTGCCACATTGACCTTTTTGCTCTTCCTGGAAAATTTAACAGTCTTGTTCTTACCATTGCCACCATTTTAAAAAAATGTTTCATGCAGTTCTTGTAGCTCTCTGCTCAAATATTCAGATATTTAAAAAAAATTTCCCTGACCAGTCAGCCTATCCAATAAACTACTTATGAGATTCTTAATCCTTCCTTTATTTTATTTATTTTTTTGTCATTTCTTACCTCCAATGATTGTCTCATCCCCCATGAAAACTGAGTGTCAGAACATTTATTCTACTCAATACTGTGTCTCCAGGACACACAGTGAGTTTCAGGGAAATACTTTTCAATAAATAATTGATTGAACTAATACCAGAAATTAAGAAGGTGTCTTCAACATTGATGAAGACCTGGTACACCCTGCCTCACACTGACATTTCTTAAGGAGAATACTAACTAAGAAATAAATCAGAAATGGGAGTCCTCTATCTAATTAAAGGGGTTTGAAATTTCTTGCCAAGTGTAGTTGCTTGAGTAAAAAATTCGAATATTTTAATAAATCATGTTCAAATTTTTGTTTATTTTGTACATACACTTTTAAATTAATTAATTGTAAATTTTTATATACTCAGAACTATTATAGTGAAATAATGAATGCAATAATATAATTTAGTAGGTGTTTTTACAAAGTGTTCCCTCAACGGATGTGAGGGCGATCTGGCTGCGACATCTGTCACCCCACTGATCGCCAGGGTTGATTCGGCTGATCTGGCTGGCTAGGCGGGTGTCCCCTTCCTCCCTCACCGCTCCATGTGCGTCCCTCCCGAAGCTGCACGCTTGGTCGAAGAGGACGACCATCCCCCATAGAGGAGGACCGTTCTTCGGTCAAGGGTGTACGAGCAGCTGCGCTCCCCTGCTAGAACCTCCAAACAAGCTCTCAAAGTGTTCCCTCAAACTTTCCACTATGTGTGGCAGTCACATTGACATGACAATTACACAAGTATTCTGCACAGCATGACACCGTGTTTCATGCATGCACGACTAAGTGTGGTTAACGTTCGCGTCACTCACATAACACTTGTGGTGAGAACATGTTACGTCAGTCTCTTGGATTTCTCAATAATACAATATGTTATTAACTATAGCTACACTCTAAATACATCTCTTGATGTTATTTCTTCTATCTAACTGAAATTTCTGTCCTTTGACCTACACTTCCCGACATCCTCACCACAAGACACCCAACCCCTGGTAACCACCATTGGTTTACTGACTTCTATGAATTCAGCTCTTTCAGGTTCTTTGTATGAATGAGGTCATACAATATTTGACTTTCTGTGCCTGGATTCTTCATTCAGATATAAATATTTTACTGGTTGAAGAATTCATTAAACAAATAATGCTCTGTCATAAAACTCATGAAGTTAGAATAGTTTCTGAAAAGATGAAAATGGGAGTTTGTCTCTCTGAATGTGTTCCTAATGTAATATTGACAGCACCAGGCAACTTTATTCTCTGTGACCACCTCAGTCAAATGGACAAGACAACCACATGTACATGTGCAAGTCTTCTTTTTCCTTTTGTTAATCTTAGCAATGCGTCAACTTTTGACTACTTAACTTCAGGCAAGACTTTTTAATTTCTTACATAATTAAGGAATAAGGGAAGATTTTTTCCTTGATATTAGTTATTTTTAACTTAGATTGGCTCACTGCAATGTAAAATTCAACAATAGTTTATATTTTGTATTTTTAAAAATTCTCCCATTATTGCCGTTATCACCTTTCATAGGTTACATCATACATTTTACACTCATTTTTATAGTAAAATTTAGACTTTTGTCATAAATAAAATAGATTTAACTTTAAGAGGAACTGAAATAATTGTTTTTATATACTCAGAGTTATTACAGTGAAGTAATGAATATAGTAATGAAATTTAGTAGTTGTTTTTACAAAGTGTTCAAATTTTCCACTATGTGTGGGAGCCTGTACTCATGTATTAGGGATTTCTAAAATTAATTTGCATCTCATTTTATAAGCACTGGTAATTTACTACCATGTTATAAACAGCCATTAATTGAACATTTCCTTCATTTCAGCAAATCAGAAATAAAATGTAGGGTCCATTCTTCACACACAAGGATTGAGGGATTCTTGAAACAGAAAAATAAGTAGCATCAATCCAATAGCCAAGCTATGGAAACTGCCAAGATGCCCCACTACTGACAAATAGAATAAGAAAAGGTAATATTTATACACAATGGAATTTTTCTCAGCCACAAAGAAGAATGAAATTTTGTCATTCACAGATAAATGGATGGAACTGGAGAACATCATCTTAAGCAAAGTTAGTCAGGCTCAGAAGGCCAAAAATCAAATGTTCTGCCTTATATGTGGACTTTAGACTTAAATGCAATAATATTATTGGACCTGGGTCATGTGCTAAGGGGAGAACACATACAGGAGGAATAAGGAATGGGAAGGAAACATGAAACTTGAATGTGGCTGATGTGCCCATTGTAGAGGGGTGAATACAGTAATCTTAAACTGGCAGAGGCCACTGTGGGAAGGGGCCTAGGAAGTAGGGAAGAGGTCTGCAGAGATGAAGCAGACCACACATGTGTGGTAACAACACTAGGAATCATTGTATAGCTATCTTTATCTCAAACTAGCAAAAACACCATGTTTTTTCTTACTAGCTTTTATGTTTTTTTCTTCAACAAAATTGGAGAACAAGATGGCAGAACATTTAATTTACTCATAAGACTGTACCTATGCTGTACAGTGTGACAATTTGATACAGGTATATAATCATAATGATCAAATCAGTGTAATTAGCCTTCCTCTCACCTTAAATATTCATCACTTCTTTGAGTTGGAAGACTTCTATTCCTTTCATATTGTTATTTATAAAATATATAATAATTTCCTGAAAACTATAGTCACTCTATTGTGCTATAGAACTCTAGAACACATCTCTCCTGTGTAACTGTATTTGGTTCCTATTATCCAAATTCCTACCTCCTTTCTTCCCTACAGGTACTAACCTTGAAGGAAATAGAATCCTGATATAACAAACAAACAAACAACAACAAAAAACAGGTTTTCATGTGTTCCCAGTGTATTTTCTTATGTTTTGTGACTCTTCTGTAATGGTTGATACATATATTTTTTTAGTTCAATAAAAGCAGCTTCAAGAAACAGACCGATTTTTGTTGTATTTTGCAGTATGTAGTTAATAGCATTAATGATTCCTATTGCGAGCTGGAGGTGATTTTTTTTCAGCAGTTTCTGTCCTTCACACACTCTCCTATGTATTGCAGGAAGAAGCTTATGGTGGCTCTCCTTCAGATTCACACATTTCCTCACAATCTCCTGAAACCCCTTGAAGCTGCAAGTCACCTGTAATCCTGTGGTTTGGTTGTTGATGTGTGTTGGAGCCAAATCTCACTCTGTGAGGAAATACTGTACATTGTGTTTTAATTCTAAAAGCATTTTAAAACATGTCTTCCTGTATAATTTCACTATAATTTTCTTTTTCTCATATACTCTTAGAGTGAGAAAAGGTTGATTATATTATGCACTTTTAATGTGGAAAATAAAACAGACAATGCAGAAAATGATTTCCAAGGAGAACAGGTTTGTGCATTCCTCTGCTGTTTGATTTTAATGTGTGGCTCCTGAGGATTGTCCTTTCAGACACTTTCTGAGACTTCCAGACTGCTGTGGCAGATATCTCAGGAGGAGCAGATAATGTTTATTTTTCATAAAACCATGACACTGAGTCTCACAGATGCCCCCTGCTTGGTCTGTCCCATGGTGAGTTCCCTCCTGCTTCTAAGAAGTTTCTATGCATACCGCGTGGGCTCCCCCATGCCTGTATGGGAGGTGCTTTCTGAGATATCCAGGCGTGACTTCTAGAACAAGTGTGAACCACTTGAATAACAGTCAGAGCTAGACAGAAGGAGGGACTCAGTAAGAGCTAAGACCTCATGGAGAGAAAAGGACTTAGGAAAGGACATAAGGAATTGAGGAAACAGAGGAATCTATATATTTTTTCTACATCTCTCTCAATAGGCTATCAAAATCATGGCCATAAAAATAAAACCAATCAAGGGAAGTATGTAATCAGGATATATTAAAGCAATTTCCAATCCAAAAAACAGGACAATGAAGATAATACAATATTGCAACATATTTTAAAATAAAGGCAAAGTATAAAAATCAAGCAAATTCATAAGGAATCAAGTGAATTAGGGTAAGATATCATCATGCCTAGGAAGTTTTTCCTTTGGGAACCAAAGACCCAGCTCAACTTCTTCCCTTTTCCTGCCTTGCTACCCCTCAGACCTTGGACCACGGAGGAGGGAAAGGATGGAGGACTAAGGATAAGAGTTGAGGAACCAGGAAAGCTGCTGTGCAATGACTTCACACCAGTCACCAAGATCAAGAACAAAATCTAAACTCATGTGTCCTTGGAAACTTGGATTTATGTGGGAAAATAAAATTAAACCATTTGGAACCATGTGGATGGCATAGAGAATCTTTACTTGAATGGGAACACATAAGCATTGCTCTGAAACCAAAACGTCTCGAGTTAATGTTGCATAATGAGTTAATATAACAGAAACATTCAGTTAATTTGCTATCTGGAAGAGCTAAGTACAGAAAACCTTCCATAATTCAACAATTCATAAGAAACCTTAAGAAGAAAGTACAAGGGTATTGAGGCTATAATAAAACAACTAACCAAATATTTCCTGACTTCTTAGCGCTTTGGAAAAAATACATTTAAATCATGGCTCACAAATTTTCTTTTCCTTACATTTCTACATAGTGCAAGTGAGGTTTACAGAAGTGGTCATCCTTAATCAAGGATCATAAGAAATGACAATGACTCATTGAATCATTAGTCACTCTGCCAATCTCTCCAGAGAAATCACATTTTACCCAAATGATACAAATATTCTAGACAGCCACTAGAGACATTATTATTCTTTGAAAATTAATAATTTGTATCAAGTTTGATATCTCATGAATGAAATATGCAATCATAGAAAGGATTGTTAACGGTATTTATAGTAGTAATGATTATTCTATTTACATTTTGATGCAATTTCTCAGTGGTCACAATGTGACTTCTTTCAGGTTAGGAAAAACAAGCCAAAGAGCACTTGATTTTCCCAAATCATGTTGACTTATAGCTGGGTTATTAAATTTATATAAAAGTAGTATTATAGAGATCAAATAGTATGATGCTGTGATCTGAATATTGTTTGACCCCCTGAACTCAGGTGGGGGTTTAATACACAAATTCATAAATTAATGGTAATAAGAGGGTGGAAATCTATTTTGCCCGTGGTACCCAAGGTGAGGTCTTTGAAAAGTGATTCGAGTTAGGTAGGTGACTACAGTAACACCCCAGAATTGGATCTCATAGCTTTACAAGAAGAGGAATTAGAGACAAAACACAAAAATAGATACATGTGATCCTGTCCAAGTGATATGCAGCCCCAAGACTCTGGCAGGAAGGTCACCAGATCTGAAATGCTTATACCAGGCTTTATAGCATCTCAAACTGTGAGCTAAATAAACCTTTTCTTCTTTATAGATAGCCAGCCTTAGGAATTTCATCACAGCAAAGAAAAACTGAGTAAAAATGGCCTCTTTTCTTTAGTTCTTTATTATTCCTCAAGTCTATTTCAATTAATACACTTCTAGAATTATTTATGTTTTCAGATTTCCCTAGAAAACATTATTTTGGATAAACTTTTAAAATGCAGTTACATAGTTGATTAAAGTCTCCACATTCAATGTTGTCAACTACAGAGAAGAATTCAGAGGAAGAGGAACACACATTCATTGTGTGTGGAGATCATAATAATTAAAACTACCCTGAAGGGAGGGCAGTTGGGCAATTTACATTAACTTTAGCATTTACCCTAGAACTGCCATTGGGTTCAGAAATCAGTCTTTTGTATTTATGTACTTGGTTTGAAAACTTAAATTCACCCAATAAATATTCATGATCTCTGGAGGATGTAGAATAAAAAAGTAATTGACCTTAAAGATTTTGGAAATAGTGACTTTGTCAACTTGACTGTCCTAATGGAATAAGGTTGATTTGGTGATCAGAGAAGAGAAATAAATCTTTTCAAGGCTCTGGAGGCTAGAAGTTGAAAGTCAGAGTGCCAATGCCAAATTGGCTGGGTTCTGGTCAGGGATCTTATATGGTTATCTTCTGGGAAAGAGAGAGAGAGAGAGAGAGAGAGAGAGAGAGAGAGAGAGAGAGAGAGAACGTGTTCTCTGAGGACACTAACCTTATCACAAAGGCTCCACTTTCACAACCCCATCTACCTAAGTACTTCCTAAAGGCACTGTCTCCAAACACCTTCAAACTGGGTGTTAGGATTCCAACATATGAATCCAGGGAGTACACAAGGCAGTTCATAGCAAATTCTTTGACTAGAAATCATTAAGATTAAGAAAAAAGAGCTTTACATAAACACTGGATTATATTACATAAACACTGAATTGTATTTCAAGTGCTGTTCTTCTTGAAAAGAGACGTCAACAATTCTGAAACTTTTGTTTCCACACTGAGATTGAACAAGTAAGCACATTGTTGATGTTGAGAGTTAGAGTTCTCTTTGTTGATCACATATGCAAGGGAAGGGAGGAATAAATGCTGTGAAGCAAGGCTGGAGTTGAAGCATGAGTGTAAGAACCTGTCTATCTTAGTATAAATAAATGTGTAAACGTAGAGACAAGTATGGACAGGTCATGCATTCATGAGTCAGTGCACATGTCTGTCTACATTTCCAAGCTGTCTACTGGTTAAATTTAGAGAAATGACACATTAATAGTAAGGAACGAAGCCAGCAACCACCTTGTGCTTTCTTTTTTAAACATTTTTATTAGTATATGATAGTTATAGATGGGATTTTGTTGTGACTGTTCGTGCATACATATATTATACACCAGCTTGGTTCATTCTTCATTATTATCCCTCCTTCCCAATTTCCTTCTGGAAATGCTTCAGCAGGTCTCAATGTTCCACATTCATACATGCATAGAAAAGACATCAACCGTATTCGCCCCCCTTTATCCTCTTCATCTACCTCCCCCTCCTACTAGTGCCCTACCTGCCCACGATCTGTTTTATATTCCTGCCCTAACACCATTCTCCAACAAAAGAGACCAGGGGTCCTCAAAGAAATGGCCGATTCTACGGCTGGTGCAGGAAATGTACAAAAGATCCTTTAGAGTTACTCAGGGCCAAAAATAGAGAATTACTAAAAGGAAGGAAGAAGGAAACGCCAAGGACACCTAAGAGCCAATTAAAAGGGTTTTGAATGGCCACTTGGACTTTTCGAACAGCAGAGCATGTAATGAAGTGCTGGATTACGGGGCAAAAAGTAAGTAGGCCGTAGGCATGCTACTCAATTCCAAGTGACTCCTGTGAATCCTCTCCCTCCACCATTCATGCTGGCCCCACCAAATGATTCGCTTTCAAACAACAGAGTCTGGAGCAGGTGGTAGGTTGTGGGGACCATCCATGCCCTGGGGATAAATGTGGAATTACATCTAATGTTCTGATAAGCTATGATGTTAGCATGGACTTTCCGATGTTATGTGATAAAATGTGTGCTTCAGTTCTCTTATGCTTTCCCAACCCCAACAACCACATTCTTATTCTAACCAAACAGAACAAATTAATATTCTCAAAACTGCCAGGATCACCCCAAACGAAGAAAGTCTGAGTAGCTGTCACTTAGCGCTAGAAGTGACATCTAAGTAGATGCCATGGCTAAATGTAATGTCCCGTTTGGAGTAGAACCCTGGGACAAAAACGAGGCTTGTGGAAAAGTTAAAGAAATCTGCAATCTGGAAAGAAGCTAACGGCGGTATGCCGGAAGAGGTGTCTCAGCTGTGTGAAGCAGTCTGGTGGTTTGAGACATTCACTGTGCAGGGGGATCCAGATGAGGGGGTCAAGAAGCCCTCTGTATTGTACTTTCCTGTGGCTTTTCTGAAAATCCATACATATTCTACAATGAAAATCTGATTAAAGTATATATAAATCCATAAACTTTCCATGACTGCATAATCTGTAAATAATTTGTAAAATGAGCACTTATTCACGTATTGGCTATACTTGTTAGTAAGGCTCATAAAAATGCTATGAATAAAATATTTTTGCTATATTTTGGCATTTTTATATATTGAAACAAGATCTAGTGTCTGCAGTAAGAGCTAAGAATCATTAAACATCCAAAGCAATGGTTATTGCTGATTTGATTCTCACATTGGTTAAGGAAACTCACCAGGGTCACACGTCTTAGAAGAGGCAGAGCTGCCTTGAACAGCCCCAGTGTTTCTTCTGTAAGTCTGTGGGGTAGCCAGGCCAGTGTGTGTTATAAGATGCAGGTGCTTTGGGTCACATCATGACATTTCTCCTTTAGCAGCCTGTAATCCACTAGAGGAGAGTCCCATGTCTACTGGTCATATGCGGAATATAGACCTAATACAAATACAGCACTATTGTGAAAAATAGGTCATGCTAAGGAGAAGCCACATATGAGAGATGGAAGGTAAAAGAAGAAAGTTAAGAAGGGGAATCTGATTGATGTGCTTTCTATATAAGAATGAATATAGGATTTTTAAACTGGTCAAAACCACCAAAAGAAGGGAACTAAGGTAGAAAGAAGAAAAATAGAGGAGATGAACCAATTCAGGTTTATATATATATATATAAATGTCACAAGACTACTCCCTGTATAGCTATATTAAACAAACAAAAATGTCATTTTTTCCCACCAAATCAGAGAATAGGAGAGCAGAATAGGTCCTTTCTGGGAGGTTGGTAGCAGTGGGAAGGGGAGGAGGTGGGAAGGATGTGGAGAGTGAACATGGTGCAAATACTGTGTACACATATGTGTAAATGGAAAAATAAGACCTGTAAGAATGGGGAAAAGAAGGAAAAGGAGAATGATGGAGGGAGTGAATTCAACTATGATATATTCGATATATTGTAAGAACTGTTGTAAATGGTGCAATGTATCCCCGCACAACAACAAAACAACAAAGAAACATAAAATACAGTTAGGTGCTAATAGATGGATAGTCATATGAGCATGTGAAGATTGAAGAACTAGTCACACATTTCATGATTCCACTTCTATGAAATGTTCATTATGAGAAAACCAGTAGGAAAAAGTAGATTAAATGTTGTCTGGGTCTGGTGGTAAAAGAAGAGTAGCAAGGAATACTTGTTAAACAATCTAATATAGTTTGGAATAAAAAGATGTGGTAAAATTAGACTGTGGTGAGTGTGTAACTCTGTAAATGTACTGTGAAGAATAAACCATTCATTTAAACACTGACTTTTATAATATATAATTTATATTGCAATTAGCTATTAAAAATGACAGTAGACTCTCATTCTCTTGTTTTCATATCTGTGTGCAGTGTTGTACCAGGATCCTGGAGGTCAACTCAGCCTTTGTCAGAGAGTCCAGAAGTATGGGATCAATGGCTTTTTGACATATAACATTTTTTTATATGTCTATAATGTACAGTCATCACTGGGAAGTCAGAGGCACCAGGATTCATGTTCCAGGCCAGCCTGAGCTACATAAAGATACCCAGCCTTGAAAACTAAACAAATAAATAAACAAACCAAAACAATGTGTAGTGATCAAATAAAGTAATATGTATTTCAGTTACCTTGAACATGATTTTTATGTGTAGCACCTTCAAATTCTTCCCTAGTAATTTATGAATATATAATTGTCATAAACTATATTTGCCCTACTGTGCTATAAAACATTAGAACTTACCCCTCACTATAACTGTGTATTTGGCACCTGTTATTCAACTTCTCTTTACTCTGTTGGACAAATGGTTGGAAGATGTGGCAGGTGTACAGATGGAACACAATCCATGTGTGTCTAAAAATCCTACCATTTACAGCAGCACATGAGCTTCGAGGACATGAGGTTAAATGGCATGTGCTTGGCAGAGAAAGACAAATACTGCATGTTTTCTGTCATTTGTGGACACTAAAAAGTTGACCACATAGGAATAGAGACTAGAAGCAATGCCTTCAATACCATCACCTGGCGAAGGGTCGTGGCAGAACACAAGGGTTTTCCTTTGAGTACGATCATCCCTTTATCTGTCCTTTATTGATAACCAGTCATCAAATATATCACACTTAGCACATCTACCTCATTACTTAATTTTACTCATCGTATGTTCCTTCCTGATTGGAAATGTAATATAGAAAAGAGCATTTTTATTATTTAGAATGGCTGCACTAATCGAGACCCTTAGTATTTCACTGGTTGGTCAGGTTTTCTTGATCTGTTAAATCCTCAAGAGAATTTTATTTCCTCTTCTTTGTGAACTTGGACTCTTGCTTTTACTCAAGGCTTTCCTCTATTATGTAGACTTTCTATAGAGACAATTTTTCAACCAGGGAACTTTGGCAATGCCAGGAGGCATATTCAGTTGTCACACCAGAATGTACTGTGGGTGTCTACTAGAGAGTGACTGTGTGTGCTGCTAACTATTCTTCAATGCACAGGGAAAGTCTCACGTTAGAAATTATCTGAACCAAACATCAATAGTGCCAACAGTGGAAAAAATGGAACAGAATATTTATTTATTTTTAATTTTTTACTAGCATAGAATTTTTGTACATGAGGGATACACTGTGACATTTGCATATCTGCTTTCAAAATATCTTAATTAGATTCATGCCTCCATTGTTCTCTTTCATCCCCCTTGCTTCTGAGAACAATTTCAACAAGTGTCATTGCTCTGTTTTCATGAACAAATACAAAGTACATCCACCATATTCACCCTCCTCAATCCTCAACTTTTGCTCTCCCACTTCCTGCTGGTACCCACTCCTGGACAGGACCTGTTTTGTCTTCCTGCCTTTCAGTTTTTGAATAATCATTCAAGGGGGTTCGCCTTAGTATTTCAGACCTGTAAACATAATGCTTTAATCAGAGTCACCCCCTCTTTTACTTACTCTGGCAGAGCTGGATGGTACCTCCATTTCCTGGGGTGAGGTAATTTTCATGAACGGCCATACACCTGATGTTGATTTGATCCTCTTGTTTGAAATAAATTGGCTTCATTTTGTTTTCTTTCATCATTGAAGTGCAGATTTAAATATAGAGGTACATTTTATGAAATTATAAACATGTTCATATAATAATGTTTCAAGAGCATCTTTTTTAAGAAAATAATCTTATTTTTCTGTTTCAATTTATAATTCACCATACATACAGAAATTCATGTTAATATCCTATCATGAGAGCGGTCATATTTTTCTCTATGCTTCTAAAATTATAAATACACACATATACACAATAGCACATGCACTGCATAGCTCTTGGTCATTTATACGCAAGGGAATTTATTATAAATATTATTTTGCAAATTTATTACCTTCTATAATACCATATGAATTTTTACCATCTGGCAACTAGTGGAAGATTACTTTATTCTTGTAAAGACTCATGATGTGAATTGGCTAGTTGGGAAATTATTTCCTTATTTTCCGTAAAAAATACCCTACCTGCTTAGCTATATGTGTCTATTTTCATTTATTTACTAAATTGGCTCATTTATTTTTATGTGATTGATACTTAAGATTGAAATTCTTTGCTTCAAAGATATTTGCTATTTTTCAGTTTAAGAGGTATTGATACCTTCATACACACCTGTAAAATTAACATTTCAATAGCAAAATAAGTGTTTAGGTCTTTTTGTACTTTGTGTTCATTTGAATTTTTATCAGTGTGAGGTGCCAATCATTATCTGTCTCCTAATGAGTAGTTTCAAAATGTCAAACTCACCATTTTTAATGTTCTTTCTACATTATATTTAATCACCTCTCTATCAACTGCTTTACAAATTTTACTAAAAACCTTTGCATCACAATTATATGCACAAATCCATGTTTAGTCAGATAAGAAGGAATAGGGATCTGTTCTCCTACCGTTAAAAACATGGATTCTTCTCAAGATTTTTGTGCAATAACTATGTTGCTTAATTCTTTTACACAAATATTATAAAATCATGGTGAATTCAGATTCTGCATATTACAAGAGGGCAACATGACTTTTATCTTCACCTGTCATTTTAATGACACAATTGGACAGGGTGGTTTTTCACTTTTAAAATACGTAGTCTGTTGTAACCCTGTTATCTTTTTCTGATTAATATAATTTCTTCTTCAAAGACCATGATAGAATAAGGATTTCACTCTAAACCTTCAGTTTTGTTTCAGTCATTATTGTTTTTTTTTTCTCTTAAATCATCATTGAGCTCTAATATTGCAAGAAATTGTAATCCTCAGATATTTCTCATTTAAGTAGAACTTGGTCAGTAAGATCATAAGATTGTAAGTTGTTTGAAGTTTACTAAATAATTCTGGATGTTAATTGTATCTTACATGAGAAGCCTGAGAGAAAACTTCAAAATACATGCAATTTTAATGATTTTGTGGAATTATAAAATACTGCTTTCTTTCCTTATGCTGTTGCTTAAAATGTTCTTATATATAAAATGTATCTGTAATGCTATTGCATTTTAGTACAGAGAAGCATCTGGGAGGGACCTCTAAATCCAGAATTAAGGACAATGTATTCTATAATGCTTATCTGATTACAGGCTGATTGTACTCCTTCCATACCACAGACAGAGAAGAAGGTAAGAAAGTGTCCTGAGTATCAATTTGCCCATTATCGCTAATGAAATTAAATAATGCATGAGGAACAACATATTGTAATAATAAATATGCATTAAAATTCTCAACAATGCAAAGAATAAGGTGATTTCTTATTCATTTATAGTCAGATAATTTGCAGCTTTCTTAAAGTTAAATTACCCACATCACTGAATGGTTGGCCTCAGTGCCAAAATAGGTGAGTTTTCTCAGGAAAAGAAATTACTCTAACATTCAACCACAAACTACTTCTTATCACATGCTGGGTAAGAAAAAAGATTTCCACTAAAACTTAGATCAAAACAACCACAGAAATGGAAGTGGGATAACAGCCAAAAAGAGGAGGCTCTGAAAGAAGACATACTGAGTATATGAGGTTAGAAAACCTGACTTGTTGCTACATTTCTTGTTCTGCCAAGGTTAATTCCTTGTGTTTACAATGCTGTGTAAATATTTTCCTTCTTCTGTAGATATCAGTGGATAGTCTACACACTTAAAATTGATAAAATTATGTTGTCCACACCAGATATGGTAGAGATCAGAGCTCATGGGCATGGAGTAGGGATGAGTAGGACTTCCATGGACCCTAGAGGGCATTTTCAAAGGTTGACATTGCCCAGTATCATAGAAGCAGGAGGCTAGGAAGGACTAGTGCAGGAGACCTGTCAAGATGTGCAGGAGGACTGGATTGCAGAGAAGTCAGTAGTAGTCAATTCCGGAAACGATCAGTCTTTACTCCAGACATACAATGAATTAAATAGTGCAGTTACTTTAAACTACAAAATGTTAGCAATTGGAAACAATAACACTATTATTTCAGGACTAACATACCATTATTGAAAACCACATATAAAACTTTTAACACTGTTTGAATCATTATACTGTTTCATGTGTGGTAAGTAAATTATAACCTTAATTAGACACCTCCTTTCAATGCTTAGTCTTCATGTTAGCTACTTTTGTGTCACTGTGGCCAAAATATTTGAGAGAACACATTAAAGAAGAAAGGACTTATTTGGGCTTGCTGTTTAATAAATTTCAGTCCATAGTAGTTGGCTGAATTGATTCTGGGCCCACTGTGGGGCAAAGCATTATGTTAGAGAACATCTGAAGAAGGAAGCTTTCCTCTCCTGGTAGGCAGGAATCAGAGAGGGAGAAAGGGACCAGGGACCAGCTAAAACATCCACAGGCATGCGTCCACTGACCTACTTCCTCCTGTCAGGACCCACTTCCTAAAGTTTTCAGAAACTGGCAAAATGGCACCATAGCTGTGAACCAAACCTTCAGTACAAGATACTTTTATGAGGCTACTTTACATCAAACCATAAGAGCCTTAAAGAGGCTTGAATAAAGGTAATGATATGATGGACACGTTTTTTCAGATTAAATGAAAACCATGTACATAATACAGAATTAAAGGAGGCATGGCTCATGCAGTAGAGTACCTGCTTTGCAAGCATAAATCCCTGAATTAAAAAAAATAATAAAGTTCAAAGGGCAGGAGGTGTGGCTGAAGTAGTTGAATGCCTGCCTAGCAAGCACAAGATCATTTCAAATTCCAGTACTGCCAAAAAAGACAAAATATCCCAATGCAATTTTATTTTTGATTATATTTTGACATTTTTGAAAAATATTTTTGTTTATATAATTAGACATTTATGTTTTTATGTGCTAACTAAATGATAGAGTATAATTATTTAAGGAAATGTCTACATTTTTCCATATTATATGACTCTTTGAAAAAGAAAAATTAATTCAATTAAAATGAGGAAAGCAACAAAGTACATTCAGAACAAAACAGTGAAGAGTTACAAAATAAAACAAGGCAATTATACTTATAAACCCAAAATATTTATTATATGAAAAAATATAGGAACCTTTTGAGAAGGGCAATTTACATTTAGCAAAATAATACATGAAATCAAAGACAATTCCAGATAGAATACATAGGTATTAGATATGTTTATAAACATATATCTTGTGGAGTAGTTCTGAGAACAAAAAATGATTTCTCAAAAATCATTTTTTCCACAAACAAAATTAACTGACCTAGGTCACAGGTTGAAGGACGGATGAGGAAAATCAGGTAGACATAGATGACCTTAATCAATGTCAAGAATTATTTCTGGCATGCCATTCTTGTGTTTGAAATGGATATTTCCCTCTTGAAGTACTTTTATAAAATAGCCATTACTGTAAAGCCTTAAAGCCTGATTTCACTGAATTCTAGAAGTGGTCATTCTTTTGTGGACTGGAGGTACGTTCCTTCTTTCTTACATATAGAAAGAAAAATCTCTCCTTTGTGCACTGTTCAGTTTTCACTGTCAACCAGATCATCCCGACTAAGATATAAACACTTGTTAATCTGTCTTATATTGAAAATAAATAAAAAGTTTTGAATTCACATCTCACTGTAGCTGATAACTTATTTTGCTTTTCTTTAGAGAAAAAAAATCCAGCAGTCCCCTCTGTACTGGATGTAAGATCTTTTATTTTTTAGACCCATTTCTATCAAATGCTAAATCATTGTCTTCTAAAATCATTGTAGACTGCTATTTTGCTCTGTCCAAATGCAATTCTTAGTCATTTTAATTCACAAATCATTGAATGGCTGTCAAAAGATGGTGATAATATAAACTGGAAACATACTGGTGCATGCCTAAAATAGTATTTTATACAAGTGCACATCTTTCTGAGCTGTATAGTGTTTTGGCAAAGTAAATGCTTTCCCTTTGTTGTCCTTTTCCACTCTGTTCTCAATGGGACGTACCAATAGTAGATACAATTTAGCCCCCAGGATGCAAAAGAGAACAATGAAATCACAATGAACATAAAGGAAGAATAGCTCTTGAACATGAAATTTTAGGTAGATTTGCCTTGGGTGAAATGTGAACTCATTTTGGGCTGTGTAAGGAAGAGTTGCACTAGGTTAAAAACATATCTCATGCATATAAACACAAACTTGAGCTGGTCAATCATATGCTCCTTTCAAGACTAAGTATCAACTGAGTGGCCATTTGTCAAGTTGTGCTTCCCTAGAACTCACATGCTGAAGTCTTCACTGTCAATACTTCAAAATGTGACTGCATTTGGAGATGGTGTTCTTAAAGAAGTAATTAAGTTAAGATGAAGTAATTAAGGTTGCCCTTCATCCAATACCATTGATGTCACTAAGGAAGAGGAGAACTGGAATAAGGCTGCAGTGGGAAGATCTACATATCTGAAAGCCAAGAACAGAAGTCTTAGATAGAACCAACTTCCAGCCTCCAGAAGTGTAAAGAATGCATCTGTTGTTTAAGTCGCTCAGCATGTCGTACTTTCTTACTGAAGCCCTAGAAAACTAACACAGTGTCCAAAGGCAGAAGGGAAAGTCGGAGAATTGTTTCTACATCTGTGAAATTAAAATGTTTCAGGAAAGCATTGCCACCTAGGAAAGTTTATTCAGCTGAAAATACAATTATGTAAACCAAAAATGTGTTAAGTATTTTCCAGCTTCAAGTACTTTAGAGAAAAAGGAGAATGTTAAAACTACACAACTCTGTTACAATCAAATTTGGATGAATTGTCCCACAATTTCCCTTCTTTGCATCCTTTCTATTGGTATAAGTTTAGCCTCTAAAGTTTGTCTTATATTTCTTGAATACAACCATTTTTCAATACTTCACAAGAAACAATATCCTACCATCAAGTAAAAGTCACCATCAATAAATTCCCAGTCTTTTCCTCGCTCCTGTGTCCATCCCCTACCCTTATTTCACTGTGTACTAGAAATGAGTACTGAGTCCAAAAGATCAAAATTCTGCATAAAATCAGAAAAGACAACAGCTTAAAGGAAGAGGATAAGACAAATATACTTTTAAGCAAAGCATGAAGGCAAGATTCTCATAAATGAATAATCCTAAGGAAACTTAAGTCATCTACCCCTTTAATGAACACCTCCTCTACTGCGTGTCATAGCAGTCCAAAATACCCTCTTGTTCAATCCTCATAATCACCCCATAAATGTCTCTTCTAAAAATTAGGAAATTTGAGTCTGTCAAAGTGACAGACCCAGACTTATTCTTCATTCTTGTTGCTTCCCCAAACCACAATCTTTCTACCATGCCACATGTAACCTTTATGTGTTAATGAGTTTTGGATTTCACCCTGAAGTTAGTGGAAGATTTTAAGTATTGTAACGATATGCTCAGATTTGTAGGTTTGTATGAATGAATTATTGTCAAGCAGAAGAAATATAAAGACCTGAGGGAAGAAGGAAATAATTAGAGAAAGATTTACAGTTCATACAAAGAAGAAAGTAATCTTCTAGACTGACATCAGAAAGAATTTAGCTCATATAAAAGTGTCACTCTCCAGACATCTCTTCACTGTCCATAGCCACATTTAGAGACACGGGAGACCATAATATAAATTGTTGTATCAGTGCATAAGAGGCAGCTCCATTTCTAAGAGCAGCTGCTTTCTGGAAATGATAAGAAGAAGCAACAGGTGTTTGCAGGAGAGTAATCAGTTCTATCATTTAAACAAGGAGTTTTTGCTTTCAGAATTATTCTGTTATTTTCAGAAAATTGCAGAATGATATTTGTTTTAAAATGTGCACTTGGTATTCATCAATATTTGATAATAACATAGATATATGCTCAGGAATTACTTTAAAATTGCCAGACTGTGAGCTATTGCAATGTTTATTAAGTGATCATTAAGTTTTTAATATTATTCTTCAGAAATCCTTGGAAGTTCATGTACTCCTTCTGAGACTTTTAAAGTGGTAATCATATGGTAACATTTTCATAATATGGATAGAACTGGAGTAGGAACGATCAGAGAAGAAGCTTTGAGTTTGAGGAAAGTAGCAAAAAAGTAGTCGCTTAAAAACACTAAAGTTTTTAGGTAAGGGTATTATGTGAGTGAGGATAAAGAAGAAATTTGCCTTCTTTTCCTTTTTAGAGTAACAGTACTAGGAATGTGATCACTTTAAACACCAATTTTAATACCTGGTCAAAATTGGTTGCTAGTTGTTTTCATATCCGGGAAGCAGCTGCTCTTAGAGATGGGGCTGCCTCTTATGCACTGATAGAAAAACTCATATTCTGGTGTCCAGTGGATTGAAATGTGATTATTGACAGGATGGAGTCCTTTGTCCTTTGGCCTCAGTCATGGGAGGCAGGAGTGTAGAGGCAAGCAAAGAGAGAGAACATGTGGCAGTTAGCCCTAAAGTGGGAATGGGGGAGCCCTGAATGCTGGGTGGAGAGGTGTCTTGAACTTTGTTTCTCTTGCCACTGGCTTGAGACATTTGCATTCCGTGTATGACTAGAAAAGCTCAATGGTGGCTCAGTTCTTCTGACAAACTTAAACTTGTACTCAATGTGGGCGTTAGGTAACATAAAATTATAAAATTTCACCATGCACAGGGCCTGGATTAAAGTTGTGGACCATATTTACCAACCTTGGAAAACAAAAGAAAACATAAAAGCTATTTCTAATGTCCTTTATAATGAATGACTACCTCTCTGGCAAAGAATAAATAATCTAAGAGAAGACTGTTAATTACAAAAAAGTTATATAATTTTTATAAAAACTATAAAAATGTTAAAGCTTATTATTATGTTGTTTTGAAATTTGTGTGTTTACTAAATTTCAAATTGAAATCTATTCCCCTTTCAATTTAGTTAGAACATTCCAAAAGCTGCTCATTCATAAGTGTGGCACTGGAGAATCCATCTGCCAACACTTAATATTTTGGCAGGAGCAAGAGGGGGTTAGGGAGCAGTGTGAGCTCATGGTGAGAGAGGAACAATGCAAGCCTCTGGTAGGCAAGAATTCTATTATGATAGGATTCTGAAAGTGGAGGGCATCCAAATGGGTGTTCTTCTATAAATGGAAGCCTTCACTAGGTACACAGAGGCAAGTGAACGTTTTGGGGACATTTCCAAAGAGGAAAGATGGTTAAATCACAGGAATGGAAAGTCTTCTGTAGTATGTGCTTTCCTGGCGTAAGTGGGGATCAAGGGAGTGACCCAAGGGAGCTTTTCTCTTGTAAAATGTTAACAGTCATACAAATCTTCAAGCAGGGTGAGGGTGGCTGCTAAGGAAGAACGTTTCTGAGTGATGGCATCAAAATTTGTTCAAAGCATATCCACAGCTTCATACTTTTGGTGATAACTATAATCAAAAGCGCCTCATTGATTGCTTCCTAATCCTTAATATATCCTGCTTCAGGTTTGTATGGCCTTGTGTGTTCCCTCTGCTTCTCTGCAGTGTCCTCTCTGCCCCTGATTATTACTTTTATTTATTTAATTTTTTCGTATTGGAGTTTGAACTCAAGGTCTCTTGTTTGCAAGGAAGGCACTCTACCACTTGAGTGACTCCACAGCCCTTTTTTGCATTGGGCATTTTTGAGATAGGGTCTCCCGAACTATTCACCTGGCCTAGTTTCAAACCTTGATTGTCCTGTCTCAGCCTCCCAGGTAGCTGTCACTAGGATTACAGGCATAAGCCACCAACACCTGGTTCTGTTAATTATTTTTGTGTTGCTTTTGATGCATAAATATCCCCAAATCAGGCCTGATTACTCTTCTCAGTAGATTATTTATCCATGTTAATATTCCCTCAGTATTACAACTGTGGAAAGAAATCCAATTATTTAATAATCAATAAAATGGATTTTAGTTATACAAAATCAAGACATTTACAGTCGCATTTGTGCTGATTGTTTGAATACTATGGTCTAATGTCCAGCAGTGGATCTGAACAAAGACCTTCTTTTCAACTGCTGTTACTGATTCTCTGTCACATCAAACTGTGGGTCTTGTTTTAAATATTGCAATTTATAATATACTACAATATCATTTATCTTCATACCTTTACTTAGTTTTATATTCTTTTTGTGTGGAATTATAGTCAACAATGCACCCAATACTTCCTTTCATTTCCTGCATATTTACGGTGTTCTGGAAGGTACAATACTTGACTTCATGACTGAAAAAGAAAGTATTAATAGAAATTTTAATTGAAGAAATCAAATTAGAAAGGATGTACAGCCAGTGGTGTATGGTAAGCAAAAGACTTCCACCCTATTTCATCATGAATATTAGATGAATCAGCCAACAAACAACAAATATTCCTCAGCCACAGATGAATTGAAGTTAGCGAAAATGCCTGGCATGATGTTATTAGTTCTCAGACATTTTCTTTTTACTGTAGGTGTTTTATATTTCCCTATGAGACTTAAAGGGTCTAGTGTAGACCTGACACCCCTGTGTCTATATTGTGAGGACTAAGTAAGAAGCAGACGGAGATCTGCCATTGTGTTTATAGTACATGGATGACCATTCTTTAATCAATTAGCTCACTCAGTAAGTCAACTAGTCTTTCAAGCTTCCCACAGACCATTTTCTCCTCTACTGGACCAGCTACACACCAGGCACCAGTCCTTACTTCCCACCTTCAAGGCCATGGCTTCTAAGTGCTTGACATCGAGTGTGGCATCTTCTCAGCAGCCCTTTCCCTTTGGGAGAGAGGTTTACAGTCAAATGTTCTCCAAATAAACCTTCTGCTTCAGTTTGGAGATTGATGAACTTTCAAAACAGTGCTTGGCTGATTAGGATGACACTGTTGAATGATGTTCCCTTTTCTCTTGAGACAAAAAGGCTTACCATTTTAGTTTTTTACTCAGTAAAATAAACGTGGAAAAAAATTTTAAAGTAGTTACATAGTATAGTTAAAATACTCAAAATATCAAATATTGTAATCGTGAAAAATATGTTGTTGAAAAGGAACAATTATAAATCAAGGAGATCTCTTAGAAATTATAAGTACTGTCAGGAGGAAAAAAATTAGTAGGAAGGTTAGAAGAAAAAAATTGAAAAAGTGTTCTTAATTTTAAAGCAAAACACACAAAAGATTAATGATACAAAATAGTAAAGAAATGTAAGGAAATTTGTATATCTGTCAAAAAGTATTAATATTCCACTAAAATATGAATGCCTTCCAAAAATTGACAAAAAGGGATATGATTTATCAAAAGAATAATTATTTAAAAATTTTGCACTCACTATCTTCTTCAGAGAAGGACCTCTCCAATGCCCAGACAAGCAAGAGCACACACAAAAGCCACTAAAAACTCCAGAGTACAGACGACAAAGAGAAACAGGTAGACGGATAGTGGAATAAGAGCTGTATGTACTTATCTATGGACATACGTGTACACACAAATACACATGTCAGTTTCTGTGTGTACATGCATGCATGAATGTAATGAACAGACATGTGTACACACATATATGTAAATCAATTTATGTGCACACATGCATGTATGTATATATAATTGATCAGAAACTAATTCTATTACAAGATTTAATACTGGATTATATTTAAATTGTCTCAATATCAATGCTAACTTAATTTCTGACACAATTCATGAAGATAAATTTAATTCTTAACTAAAGTTAAATAATCTAATAATCTAAAACCCAGGAGAAAAAATAAATTTATTAAAACTTGAAATATAAACTTGCAAGCAATTGAATTGACAGATAAGAGAATTAACAGTTAAATTTCCCATATTTCTTCAGTCAAAATAAAATATAATTTTTGGCAGATTTGATGGAAACTATATAACAATTCATTTCCCCTTTTTATTTAAATTTAAAAAGGAACTTTTGAATAGCTTAATTACTCCTTTCATCATAAAGAAAATTTTGGAAAGAAATACTGTTTTTAATTTCATTAATTTGTATGAGACTGACCAGACAAATTAGCCAGTCTAGTATAGCTCTTGGAGGTCATTCTGTTTATCTTATCTCTTATATCCTAGAGTAGATTCTCAACTTTTCCAATGGTTTCATACAATGGATGTTGGCTTTTAACTGACTGCTTGGTTTCTACCATATTATTGAGGCAATTTTAAGTAAAGACAACCTTGGATGGTTCGATAATAATATAAACTGTCTATACTGAAGAGGTAATTGAAAACTGGATTGAAAGCTGGCATACACTCCACTGCCCATAGTCATTTGAGGGAGCACAACTCAGTGGGATATAGGGTATTCACTCTGATTCAGCATCAAAGCAAATGGTGCCAACTTTAGGTTTTTATGTTTGTCTTCAATATTCACATTCTGAAAAGAAGAAGAGAGATAATCCAAACAGGCATGGTAAGGAAGCTGCTCACCTAACCCCCTTCTATATTTTGAAAAAATGTGAGGTTGAAGACATGGAGAGCTGGCAGCAGGAGAAACTGCTCGGTGGGCAGTATGTGAACAGTGGGATAGCATTAGTTTGAATTTTGGAGTAAGTCAAATATTTATGTGGGAGTTATAAAGTGTTATAAAAATTTCAAAAATCATAACTGACAAGTAAAATATTTATAAAGCAGTATTGTAGTATGTAAAATTAAATACACGATGGAACGTGATTGCTGGATGGAAATATTGATTTTCATTTAAAAACACATTGGAAAAGGCTTTAGGCTATGTAATCTCCCTTTCTACTTGATACTAAAATAAACATGCTTTTAATAAACCATTTAATTAAAAAATAAATTAGTCATAAACAGGTGAGTAATCACGTTTATCAACTATAGAAGTTGATCTTTTTGTTTCCCTAGTCTTTCTGCTTTTCTAAATTATTTGGAAGGTGTAGATGACATCTTTTAAGGCGAGTTTTACAATTTTTAGTATAATTTTTATGAAATGAAGTACAGATTGTTTAACATGTAAGTTTGACAGAGCACTTATGACATATAAGTTAGGCATCATAGCAAACTTTTCCCTGGAGAGCAAAGACAAGTGTAAGTACTACACATTCCCCCTCAGAAAGTCTAGTTAAATTGGACTGAGTGGGATCCTGGAATAAAGCATTATTATTCACTTTATTTTTAGAGGCATATTGGGTTTAAAGTAAAATGAGAGGAAGGTATAGAAATTTTCCCATTACTGCTACCTATAAATATTCACAGCTTGTCGCACTATCAAAATCCTGCACCTGAGTGTTGGGTCGGTAAAAATCAATAAATCTACATTGACACATTATTACCTGACATTCATTGTTCATGGTAGGGTGCTGATGTACATTGTATGTGAGTTGAAAAATGTACAGTCATACAGCATCTCGTGGCCCTGAACTCCTCTGTGCTCTGCCTTTCCATTCTCACACCTGCCAATCCCCCATCCCTTTATTGTCTCCACAGTTTTCCCTTTTCTAAAATGTTGTATTGAAGGAATTATGTACTGTTCAGCTTGTTCAGTTGTCTTGTTTCATTTATTAATATACACTTATCTTTGCTCCATGTCCTTTTATTCCATGGTAGCCCATTTCCTTTTTTGTTTTTATATTCTATGCATACACCATGGTTTACTCATTAATTTAAACCTCAGTAAAATCCCAGTAGTTCCAATCGACATCCCAAGAAGCTGTCATATGGATATAAACAAACTGGTTGCATAGATCTTATGGAGAGGTAAAAAACTAAGCATAGCCAACAAAATATTGAAAGAGAAGAATAAAATTAGAGTGTTAAAATTACCTGAATTTAAGACCTAGTATGCTATGATAATCATGATACCAGTATGTCATATTAATCATGAACACATAGCATTGGTGAAAGAATAGTCAAATCGGTCAATGGAGTGGAACATGGAAGTTCAACATGATGGTTTATGCCAGAGTGAATCCATCCACTTATCAACCAAAGCACATATTGGTTACTTTGAATCCTTGAAGTTATTGATAAAGCATTAATATTCATATATAGGATTTTTTTGTGGAAATGTTTTCAAATTATTTGGGCACATACCAAGCAGTACAACTGTTGGGGTATATGGTGTTGTGATCTTTAGTTTTTGTGTATAGATTCTTATTTTGAGATGAAGTCTCACTGTGTAGCCTGGGAGTCATGATCCTCTTGCCTCAGAGTACCCAGTGCTGAGACTACAGGTGTGTGTCACCACATCCAGCTTGTCAATGAAATTTATGAAATGTACTTCACTTTTGTGAACACACACACATTGGTTTACTTTAAAATTTGAGAATAGTCCAAGGGTTTTGATAGGTTCAGGTCCTAATCTCTAAAGGATAATAAAGAAAGATATGAAACTTCTTCTGTATAACTTTGTGAATGAGAAGAGTCAGGGTAGCAAAGGACAGTTTATACCCCAGAGAGAGAGGAGCTCAGGAATCAGGAAAGAGGTGATAGGACAGCTGCAAAAACATGGAGAAACAGAAATGTACTAGAGAACAATAGGAAAAAGCCCACAATTCAGACCCCATTCCCAGGGCACTGGCGAGATCCAAAGTCAAAAGCAGAAAGTAAGCCAGCCTTCCCTGGTGACAAAATACTGGCAGTCCTAGCTGTAGGATTAGCTCACAATTCCCATAATCCTTAAGTCAAGTGAAGGAATTTGGTGCTACAGTGACCTCTGCTGCATGGCCCCAGAGAGGACATACATTTGATCACTCCACGTGTCTCAGAGGGGTTGAGTCGGGCACTGTCTTGGGATGGGGGCTATTGTTTGAGCTATACTGAGGACCTGAAAATAAGAAACAATGCCAACAAGGGTAGGATGCCTCCTCCAACACACTGTGTGAGTGATCAACAACCATGAGAAGTAGCTGTCAGATATAGCTCTGCTTAGAAGTGTGGGCAGCTTGGCTTGTGCATGAAGGGTACTGTGGTTGGTGACTCTGTCCTCTGTAGCAAGGAGCAAGGCCCTTAACCTTGGATCACTGCAGGAACTGACAACTCTGTACCTGCCATGGCCAGCAGACTCCCTGGCTGAGGTAGGTTTGTTGCTGGGCAGAAACAAGATCTCTAACCTCAGGCCCAGGGCATCACTCTTTACTTCTAGTCTCTTCTCTCCTGCAGAGTGATTTACCCCTTGTCAGAATCTAAAAACATGCAACTGACAGTCAGAGCACTTGGTTCCTTCAGTTCTTCTACTCCAGTGCATCTCGGTGTGAGTTTGCTACTCTCACCTCCTTATGACCTGGGGACACTCCAGACTTTGAAAATTGCCACTTTGGGTGTCTGGAGCAAGTGGAAAGCTTCCTGGTACATAGCTGCACAGCTCACCGGGGCCAGCAGCAACCCTAGGTGAATAAATAAGAGCAGATGGATCCCAGAAGCTAATGAACGACCCTTGGTCAGCCTGCCCACAGTCTCCCAACAGAATTGACTGAGCAATGTTTTTTCTGTTTTAGTATATGTTTTATTCTGTCTGGTTAGTAGTGAAGATTGAGTTCTGAAAAGAAGGCTGCTCATTAA